>NW_026048502.1:0-49616 GCF_023864345.2 Schistocerca serialis cubense
TCGCACCGGTCGTTTTCGTTTCCGTTTCGTGTGCACCGTCGCTAGCCCAATCGCCATGTCCGGACGCGGAAAGGGAGGCAAAGTCAAGGGCAAGTCAAAGTCCCGCTCAAGCAGGGCTGGGCTCCAGTTCCCGGTCGGCAGAATCCACCGCCTCCTGCGCAAGGGAAACTACGCAGAGCGCGTCGGCGCCGGGGCGCCCGTCTACCTCGCCGCCGTCATGGAGTACCTCGCGGCTGAGGTGCTCGAGCTGGCCGGAAACGCGGCCCGCGACAACAAGAAGACGCGCATCATCCCGCGCCACCTGCAGCTTGCCATCCGCAACGACGAGGAGCTCAACAAGCTCCTGTCGGGCGTCACCATCGCACAGGGTGGTGTCCTGCCCAACATCCAGGCCGTCCTGCTGCCAAAGAAGACCGAGAAGAAGGCCTAAAGGAGGCCAGGCAATCGCAGCGCCGCGTGCTCCCCTGCACGCAACGCGCTTTGCCGGCTCGGCTCGGCCCACAACAATCGGCCCTTTTCAGGGCCACCACACAAACCTACGTCCAAAGCAAAATTTCAGTCGTCCTCGCCGCACCTTGTTTTGTTTTTAACTTTGCACTTTCACAGCACAGCCGCCGCCGGCGCACGTCCGCCATCTTGTCGTCCACACAGCCCGTGTGGCCCAACACACACACACACACACATTTTGCACGGTCGCAGTCGCCTTCCAAACGACAACGGCAGCAATAATGACCATTGTTAAAGGGAGGCGTGTCGACACACCGCCCTCCACTCCCGCGCGCCGCAACGGCCGTCGACACGAACGAAACAGCTGATCCGGCCGCCTATGCCCACACGCCTAACACACAGAGCCAAACCACGCAAGCAAATAATCACCGCCTCTCGCACAACAACACACAGCCCGCCATCTCCATCGCGATCGATACAAAGACACACAATAACAAACACAAACGAAGCAGCTCCACTCTCACACACACACAGCCAGCCAGCCACATGACACGTTTCCTTTCCTTCTCCCCTCCCAGCCACATCACGTCGCTCAAACGGAAAGAAACAAACAACACAGCGCACACACGCAGCAACAACAACACAGACTCTTTCGCACTTTTCAACTTCCGAACAGTGTGGTGGCCCTGAAAAGGGCCGTTTTCTAGTCTCTCCCACCCACAAGCACGGCCGCGGGAAGGCCAGCGCCCGCTGCGACGCAGCCTAACCGCCGAAACCGTACAGGGTGCGCCCCTGCCTCTTCAGGGCGTACACCACGTCCATGGCCGTCACAGTCTTGCGCTTGGCGTGCTCAGTGTACGTCACCGCGTCGCGGATCACGTTCTCCAGGAACACCTTCAGCACCCCGCGGGTCTCCTCGTAGATCAGACCAGAGATGCGCTTCACGCCGCCCCTGCGAGCCAGGCGGCGGATGGCGGGCTTCGTGATGCCCTGGATGTTGTCGCGCAACACCTTGCGGTGCCGCTTGGCGCCACCCTTGCCGAGCCCCTTTCCTCCCTTGCCGCGGCCTGTCATCCTTCCTTCCTCGGGCAAAGCAAAACGTGCACAAACAGCAGCTGCAGCGGCTGGCGAGTCGGCTACGGTCTGCGCCCAGCGCGCCCGCCGCCCCCCTATATAGACTCTGGCCCGCCCTCCCCCCACCACGCGCAACCGAGGGCATATAAGCGCAGCACGGAGGCGCGCGGGCCCGTTGTCTAGGCAGCACCGGACGCCGCGCCGCACCTAACCTCCACGCACGCCGCTCCGCTACCGCTACCGCTATGGCCCGCACAAAGCAAACGGCCCGCAAGTCCACCGGCGGAAAGGCGCCGCGCAAACAGCTCGCCACCAAGGCGGCGAGGAAGAGCGCGCCCGCCACCGGAGGCGTCAAGAAGCCCCACCGCTACAGGCCGGGCACCGTCGCCCTGCGAGAAATCAGGCGCTACCAGAAGAGCACAGAGCTGCTCATCCGCAAGCTGCCATTCCAGCGCCTAGTGCGCGAGATCGCCCAGGACTTCAAGACCGACCTGCGCTTCCAGAGCTCCGCAGTCATGGCCCTGCAGGAGGCCAGCGAGGCCTACCTCGTCGGCCTCTTCGAAGACACCAACCTGTGCGCAATCCACGCCAAGCGCGTCACCATCATGCCCAAGGACATCCAGCTCGCGCGCCGCATCCGCGGCGAGCGCGCCTAAACCGCGCCGCGGCACCGCACCGCACCGCACCGCACAAACAAAAACGGCCCTTTTCAGGGCCACTAACATCTCTCCGTCGCGAGCAAACTTTGTCGGTCGCCTGCCTCTCGCCCCGCAACCCAAAAACAAAAACCACCACTTCCCGTCCGTCCGCCACACCCGCTCACTCTGCCTGCCTGCTAGCAGCGCGCAACAATCACACATCATCCCTCCCCGGCGCTCAAAGCGCACAATACCCAACGGCCGACGTCACACCGCACGGGTGGCTGGCCGGCCGCCGCTTTCGTTTCGAAAACAAAAAAAACCCGCACTCCAACTCCGACGGCCAACGGCCAGGCAGGCGCGCTCGCTCGCTCTACACGCCACCGAAATCCCCCGCCGACTCCTTCCACATCTCAACGTGCCCCCCGTTGCAAAACATAACACACACACACAAAGAAACAAAACAAAGACCAGACACGACTCGACAAGACAGACATCCGAGAAGAACGAACGCAGGCAAGCCAACCAACGTATTCAAACAAAACAACGTGACAGAAAACCACAACCGTCGGCCGCCGCCACAAACACGGCGACAATCAACCACGACAACAACAACAACAACAACAACACCGCTTACCGCTACCGCCGCCCACACCCGCCACCGACCCCCGCAATCCAACCACCACGGCACGCAAACAGCATCCCCACGGGCATACAGAAACGCCAGACAGACAGACACCCACACCAGACGCTACACGACAATCAAAACCTTCCCCGACGTGCTTTGATGGCCCTGAGAAGGGCCGTTTTGGGCCGCGCGTCTCTTGCGCGCCACTAGACGACGACGGGGGGTGGGGACGACGGAGTCAAGCGCCAAACCCTTCCTTTCTCCCATCTCTTTCTCCTCTACTCTACTTCTTCTTCTTGGGCGAAGCCTTCGCCTTAGACGGCGTCGTCGCCTTCTTCGGGCGCGGCGCCTTCGGCTTCTTCGTCGGAACCTTGGCGGCCTTCTTCGCCTTCGACGGCGACTTGGCCTTGGCCGGCTTGGCCGCAGCCGCCTTCTTCGCACCCGCGGGAGCGGCCGACGCCGCAGACGCCTTCTTGGCGGCGCCCGCCTTCCGACCGGTCGCCGCCTTCACGCCACCAGCCTTCTTTGCGCCGGCCGCACGGGCGCCCTTCTTCTCCTTGCTGGCCGGAGCGGCGCGCTTCTTCTTGGCACCGCCAGCACGAGCCTTGCCGCCCTCGGCCGCCCCCCCGCCGCCGGCGCCGGCAAGCTTGAACGAGCCGGACGCGCCCTTCCCCTTCGTCTGCACCAGCTCGCCCGCCACGACGGCCGACTTGAGGTACTTCTTGATAAACGGCGCCAGCTTCTCCGCGTCCAGCTTGTAGTGCGCGGCTATGTACTTCTTGATCGCCTGCAGCGACGACCCGCCGCGCTCCTTCAGACTCTTGATGGCGGCCGTCACCATCTCAGAGGTGCGCGGGTGCGCAGGCTTGGCGCGCGGCTTCTTCGCAGACGACGCAGACTTGGCCTTCTTCGTAGTGCCGGTGGCGGCGGGTGCCGCAGCAGTCTCGTTCGTAGCCGCCTGATCTGCCATTTCGACGACGCGCGTAACACACAGCGAGAGCGAGAGCGAGCGGGACGGCAGGCAGGCACGCAAGCACAGCACAGCAGCAGAGCAGAGAATCATTTTTTTTTTTTTTTTTTTTTTTTTTTTTTTTTTTTTTTTTTTTGGTGTGTTGTGCGTCGGCAAGGGTACTACCTCCGGAGGAGGTTGGCCCCTCAAGTGTGCGGGGTAAGGATTGCTTATTGGGGACACCATTTATTTTACAAAAATGGGACACCTTGTTTGCTTTGGAGAGCCTTTGGGCACATTATGTTGGTCCTTTAGGCTCACGTTCTTGGTATTTTTATATTTTGTTGATGGTTCGTTGTTCTGATGGAGCTGTTCTATTGATTTTTCCTCTCTTAGTTGTCTTGAAGGATGGAGAGTGGAACTCTTATTTTTTGCCATTGGGCTGGTTCTGTAGTTGCTAGGTCCTGTAATTGCTGCGTGGTAGGTCTGAGCCTTTCAATCTTTTCGATTAGTCTTCTTGTTGTGGTGATGATTTGACTGTCGACGGTCGGCATGTTAAGTTCTTCATGTATGCGAGTAGTCCTCGTCCACCATGGTGCATTCAGGATAAGTTTTAGACATCTATTTTGGAGTGTTTGGAGTGGTTTCCGATTTGTTGTGCTGGTTATGCCCCACGACGAGCAGCCGTAGAGTATCATGGGAATTACTATTGCTTTGTATATGTTTAATTTCGTTTTTTGGAACATTTCCTTGCTAGCCAAAAGAGGGTAAATCGCGTGAATGGTTCTTGAAATACGTAGACGTTTTTGTTCAATATGCTGCTTGAAGAGCATTTTGTTGTCTACTGTTACACCGAGGTATTTGACGGATGTTTTCCATGGTAATTGCGTTCCATTTAGTTCAATTTGGTCGTGAATCTGTGGGCGCCGGCGTGTAAATAGTATGGCAACTGTCTTTTCCGGGTTTAGTTTAATCCTGTTTCTTTTGGCCCATTTTTCTGTAAGGTCCACTTGTTGTTGCAGTCTAGTTATTGTCGTTGCTAACCGTCGGTGCGTCTCGAGGAGTGCCGTGTCGTCTGCAAATTGGGCTATTGTCGAAGTTTCAGTTTTTGGTATGTCATTGACGTATACTGTGAATAGGGTCGGCGAGAGCACCGAACCCTGCGGTATTCCTTCTTGTAATGTTTTCCGAGCTGAGTGTTTGTTATCAATTTGAACAAAACATCTTCGGTCCTGTAGAAAACTGTCAATGATTTTAATGTAACATTCGGGTATGGTTGTCTGGTCCTTTAATTTAGTTAGTAGGTTGTCCTTCCACACTTTGTCATATGCTTTTTCAACGTCTAGAAAAACTGCGGCTGTATATCGTGAGAGGTTCATGTTTTTGGTGATGTGTTCTGTAATACGGAGGATCTGGAGTTCGGCTGATAGTTTCTCTTGAAATGCAAATTGTTCTTGTCGGATAATGTGGCCATCGAGTAAAGGTTGTCGGATTCTTGGGAGCAGGATACGTTCCAGGAGCTTGGACATCGTAGGGAGAAGGCTTATCGGTCTATAGTTCTGTGGTTTCTTCAGGTCTTTTCCAGGTTTAGGTATTGGTACTATTTTAGAAATCTTCCATGCTTGAGGAAAGTATTGGTTGATTAGGCAGGCATTGATGATTCTGGTGAGCAGGACGAGAGGTTTCCTTGGTAGGTTCTGGAGATGGATGTTGGATATGAGGTCCGGTCCAGGAGCGGAGTTTTTTCCAAGTCGGTTGATGATCGTTTTTAATTCAGCTGGAGTGGTAAGTTCTGGTAGATCGCGCGGAGGTGTCTGACGGATATTCTGTGCTGTAGTTGTGACATGTTGTTGATATTGTATGATGTCGGGTTGTAGGTTTCCAAGTGGTTCTATGGTGTTTTGCTGTTCATATGTGGCTGCGAAAAGTTCTGCCTGGCTAAAAGCATCGAATATGAGATTATTATTATGAAGTAAAGCCGGTTTGTGTGTTTTCGTACGACGGAGGTTCTTGATGAGTTTCCAGTCATTTGTATTACGAAGTTGTAGTGTACTCATGCGGTCTTCCCAGACTTCTGCTCTCCATTCCTGTACTCGGTGATGGATTTGCTTTTTTAGTCTGTTTAACTGTCTTCTGTCGTCCGGGTTTCGAGTGTGGAGCCATCGGCGTCTAGCTGCATTTTTCAGGTATTTTAGATCTTGTATGAGTGGTGGCAGATTGTGAGTGTTTGATTCCGGAAATATTGTAGTTGCAGAAGCTTTTTTATATGCTGTTTTAATTTTGTCTGTTAACAATCCGATAGCTTCTTCTATTTTTTGTGTGGTAGTTAGGTCCAATGTGGGACGAATGTTGTTATTCAGCCATCTCTGAAACTGGTCCCAATTGATAATGGTTTTGTGTCGTGGGTGAGGCGGTTCTATTGCATTTCCGATGTGGCCGATTACTGGTAGGTGGTCAGAAGTGAGGTCTTGAAGGGTTCGGAGATGTAAATCGGGATCGAGGTTCTTGGTTATACAGATATCCAGGACGTCGGGTTGCTGGCGGTGATTGAATGGAATGTAGGTGATGTCTTGAGGAGCGGAAATTACGGCGTTCAGTCTTCCTTGTAAGTTATAAAGTGTGTTTCCACGTGCATTGTTCCTTCGCGAGTTCCAGGTATTGTTTTTAGCATTTAAATCACCGGCCAGTAAAATTTTATTGTTATTGTCAAATATTTGGAGTAGGTCGTTTTCTTCGAGTGTAACTCTGGGGCTGAGGTATGCAGCCACCAGGGTTACTTTCCCTTGTGTTGTTTCAATTTTTACGATTGTGGCTTCTAGAGATGTCATCTGTGGCGTGATTTCCGGGTTGTGTCGAATATGAGATCGAATGAAGATGGCTGTTCCGCCTCCCCGTCGATTAGTCCTGTCTGTTCGGTGGCATATCATATTGCGAAGTTTAAATGACTGTGATGGACGTAAATGAGTTTCCGTGGCAAATAGTATGTCAATCTTATTGTCTTCAATAAATTCATTTAGTAAGTCTGCTTTGTTGTGAATCCCTGACGCATTAAAATTACAAAAACGGAGGTTTTGGCTCTTAGTTGGTCTAATTTCCATTGTCGGTTGCAAAGAATTTCATGATTCCGCCGACAATTGCCATTACTTTAGATACTAAGTCTGGTGCAGTCATGAAATTTTGAAATGTGGTGGTAATGATTGAAATGAAGTTCGTCCACTGTGAATTCCTCCAGAAATTTGTCATATGATTTAGGAAATCGAGGAAGGAAGCAGGTCCAGTTGATTGGTTTGAGGTTGAGGTTGTTGTCTGGTGAGCCTGGGTGGTTGAAGGTGATTCCTGGGTTGTCTGAATATTTGTCCATGTTTTCCGTCCTCTGCGGCTGGCTTCGGCTGGAGTTGGCATTGGTGTGTGTTTAATGGTTGGTTGGATTGTCGCTACTGTGGGATTGGTGGTTCTTGGTCGTTGTGCGTTGTATATCCGGATTGCTTTCTGAAATTCTTCACAGCCGCGAAATGATGCGGGGTGGCCGTCTTGTTTGCAATTAACGCAGTGTGAGGTGGCATTAACTGGAAGGTTACAGTCTCGTGCTCTATGTGCGCCACCGCAGCGGACACAGCGAGTGGGCATGGAGCAGTAATTTGCAGTGTGGAAAAATCCCTGGCACTTTTTGCATTGCGGAGGACCATCTTTGTTCTGGTATGATTCGACTGTTACTTTCGTATCAAGGATGTATCGGACATGGTAGATGGCATCGTTTTCTGGTTTCCGGTCAAGCGTTACACAGAATACATCCATGGGTCTGAGTTGTTTCGTGTTATTATCTCTCTTCTTGTATTGGTGTACGTTGCGCGGCATAAAGTTGAGGTCTCGTAAGTCTTTATCTACTTCAGCTTCTGTCACTGTTTCAGGTAGACCTTTGATTACTACTTTTAACTGTCTTTCGTGCTGTGGTTGGTGCGTGAAGTTGGAAATGTTGTGGTGCTGGAAAAAGTCGAGTGCTGTTCTTTGGTCCTTCAATGAATCGAAATGGTACTTGATTGTATCTCCTTTGTAGATCGCCTGTATTGGTCCGTCCATATGTTTCTTGAGTGCGGCATTAAGCGTTAAGTAATGTCCCTTGTACTGAATTGTGATAGGCGGGATTCTTGGTTTTCTGGCGGTGGCTTGGGGAGCAGTTGATGATGATGGAGTTGGATGGGGTGCCGGTACTGGATTTACATTGCTATTGCTTCTCTGAGGTGGAGGTGAAAGAGGTTCAAATCTGTTTTCAATCTGGATGGAGAATTGTTTGTGTGGTACGGTGTCATCTTCTGTGTTTTTCCTTTTCGCTGTTTTACGTGGGGGAGGGGTTTGGAATTCCCCTTCCCCATCGTCCTGTTCCATGTCTTCTGTTTCAGAGATTTCAGAGTCGGATGAGCGGTAATATTGTGAGCAGTTATCGTCGTCATATGTTTGGTTGGTGTCTTCATTTGTTGAATTTTTGTCAGTGTCCGAACGTGGTGCGTCGTGATTGGCTGGTTTATCATTTCGAAGTGTCTCCATGTTGTTGTCTTGTTGTGCTTGTAATTTTTGAATCTGCTGTCGTATTGCTAGTTCTACGTCTGTATCTTGTGTGGTGTTGGAGTTAGGCTCAGACCTACCCGCGAGCTCGGCCTCGGCCCTACTACTAAATCTTTGCCTCGAAGGCCGCGGACGTACAGCGCGCGGGGGGCCGGCCTGCTCCCGGTCGGGCCCCCGCGTCTGAGGCCCTGGGTCTTCATCTTTCCCTGTACTACTCATTACTAGTCCCAGCTAGTCCGGGCACGTTCTCCTGCCACCTATCTCGCCCTAACACCCTGAAGGCACGACAATTTTGCGCTCCGATCACCAGGTGCGAAGTAATAACGCCGCCCCTAGGTGATCGACACACAGCACAAGCTGCTCGGAGTCCGATGAGAGAATCACAAGGCCCAGCCAGTGTCGCGGGCGGGCGCGGACGGCCGAGAGAGCGGCCGCCACTCTGCGCGCCGCCGCGCCGCGCCTCCCGCGCTTGCTACCGCCCAACGTCCGACAGCCTGTGCGGAGCAGCCCCAAACCTGCGCCACAACCGCCCGCGCCTTTCAAACCACCGAGGATGGGGCTACACACAGCCACACCACAGTCGCCAACCAGTCGCCACGGCAGCGCCGCAAACCACGGCCAAACTGCAGCTACCGCGCGCTACAGCCTGGGTCGGCCCGCCGAGAATCGCCGCCCCCGCCCAAATGCCGCCCCCACAGCCCCAGCCGACGACCCGCCACAATGGCCAAACCTTCGGCAAAACTCCCACACCGTCGCCGCGGCAGCCCGGCCAGCGCGGCCGGCGCCACAGCCACACAAGCCGAGGCGTGCGGCGATGACGGCCGTGCAAACGCGCCTCCGCCGCCCCATCGCCTTCCGTCGCCCTCCCGCCGTTTCCCGATCGGCCCGCAGCCGTCGGGCCACATCGCGCGCCGTCCTCCTCCTCTCGCCCGCCAACATTCACAGCCGTTTCTTCAACAATTGCCCGCCGCAAACGGACGCCGCCTGCGCAACAGGCGCCGCCGCCCCTCGCCGCTTCCGACCCAACCCCTCGACCGAGGCAAACCGCAATCCGAATCTACAGACCAACCCAATCTGCCGTCAGCACACACGACAGCCGACCTTACACGTTACGCGTTACACATTACGTTTACACGTCTAGGTTAGGTTAGGTTAGGTTAGGTTAGGTGGACGTGGGTTAGGTTAAGGGGACTTGGGTTAGGTTAAGCGTCAAACTTAGGTTAAGCATTCAAACACGTCAGGCGTCACAGGCTAGGTTAGGTTAGGTTACACGTTAGGTTAAGGGGTCAGTGCTAGGTTAAGAAGCGTCAAACGTAGGTTAAAAAAAAAAAAAAAAAGCGTTCAAACGTGAGGCGTGAGCCGGACAGCTTACCTTACGTAGACGTTAGGGGCTCACAGGCTGAGCTCACCTCGCCACACCACGGGTTAGGTTCGGTTCGCTCGGCTCAGCGTAAAGCGCCGAGGTCAGGGTTACGTTCGTTCACCTTCGGGCGCCACACTTTCGGTTGAAAGGTCGCGACGGGACGACGTCGGCAGGCACGCCGCAAACGAACAAAAACGTACAGACGACGTCGAAAACCGCCGACAGACGGGGGAGCAGCACGACCACGACCAGATACCGAGCGCGAACCAGACACACGCGAACCACCCCCACCGGCCAAAGGGCACCACACAACAACCCAGAGCACCACGTGTCGACACCAGAGCAACCCGCCGCTCACGCGACATGGCTGGCACCGAAGGGCAACCGCCCGCAACTGCGCTTTCCGCGCCGGCCCGGATGCACGTCGTGCTACAACAACACCACTACCGTACACAGCCGCTGTTCACAACATCACTATCATGCGCGCCCGCGGCTCGCCGCCGTCGCAGCCGCAGCCCCAACGCCAGCACTTTTGCACCACCATTCACACGCACCGCAACACAGCTCGCCGACACAGCCGAACAAAACAAACACCACACAACAACAGCAACAACGCCGCCGCCTCTACTTGTGCCGGCGACCCACCCCGCCGATGGCGCACCTTTCGCCAGCCGGCAATCGACACACACGCACCCACCCACCCACCCACCCGGGGCCCAGTGCAAAACACAAAAAAAACACACAAAAACAAAACAACACAAACGACACGGGAAGCGCACACCGCCACTTCGCGCGCACGCCACCAACCAGTCGTCGTCTCAAAATAACAAACACAAACAAAATAAACTAACAACTAGGGCAACACAAAACAAAAACGCCTCGCACGAACCGCCCACAAAAAGGACAAGCACACGCACAGCCTCTGCTGACGACCACGACGCAGCGGCACGCTGCTCCTGTCCCGCGCCCCGCGCCCCACTCGATTCACAACTCACGCGACACCGTCAACGACGGGCTCGCTTCCCGCAACCTACCACCTTTCCGCCACGACGCACAGCCCCAGCCCCACCCGACGACGCCCGTGGCAACGACTGCACTTCCACCACCGCCTCCCCCTTCCCCCCCAAAACACACACACACACACACAGCCAGCCAAAAACGCACTCGCGACCCACACATGCACGTGCATCGGCACACGCCAACCAGTCAACGTCGACAACCACACGCAAGGCTCGAAACGAAACCGGCGTCCTTCCACGTTGCCATCAAGCTACGCGACACAAGACACAAGGAACCAACACAACAGCCGGCCCCACTAATTCCCACTCTCACGCCGCAAAAAGCACACCGAAACCGCCAAACGCACGCACATTCCCCTTCGCACTGACACCGACCGGCTCGCTACCACACACCTCTCGGCAGCCGTTTCACGCCAATTCGCCACACCGCCCACACAGTCGACAAGCGCCCGCCCTGTACGGCACACGCAACGACGCAGCGCAGCAAAGGGCGCCCGCAACACATACCTCTCCTCCCTCTCTCTCTCCGCCGCCCGACGCGCCAACCGCCACACCACACCGCCAGCCACTCGCAAATTGTGCACTGCCACCAGCCACACGTCCAACACGCCGCGCCGCCTCCGGCCACCCGCCAGGGGGCGCTCACGTCCGCGACAACAGCGCGGCCCGCCGGGCCGGGCCGAACCGAACCGAACCGGGCCGCCGCTGCTCTGCACTCGGCACGGCCACACCCTGCTGCAGACCGGGCTCGTCTCTCTGTACGCGTCTGCCTGCGCATCAACACAACAACGACCTTTTTTTTTTTTTTTTCTCCCTCTCTACCGCCACCCCTTCTTCTCGCGTTTTTACTCGTTGTTGCAGCAGCGGCGCACACCTACACATCCACAGCCCCAGCCGAGCCGGCCTCACCTCAGGGCCCGCCGCCAGCGTCTCCTCCTCGGGCACAGGTGCGGTGCTGTGGCCGCCCATCCAACCGCATTGCTGGCCGTCCAGCCGCCAGGCGTTCCCACTGCCGCGAGCCACGCCGCGCACCGACCCTGCTGCACGAAGCATAGCCAGAGACCGACCGGTACACAAAGCAAGCCGTCGCCTCGCCTCTTGTCCTTCCTGCCTTCCTTCCGCCCCCGCCCTTCTCACACCACCGCCTCTCCACTTTCGCCCCCCCCCCCCTCCTTTTTTTTGTTTTTTTTGTTTTCTTCTTTCTTTCTTTCTTTGGCCCTCTCTCCTTCCAGCCATGGCGGTTACGGCACCGCCTGCAGCGGCAGATTTTTTGCGCCCACAAGCCTACTCCTACCACCATTAACCTTGCCCTGCCCTGCCCATCAACGTCGCAGTCGAACCGACGCTTGCCAACACACTGCCCACGTTCCTTTCTCTTTTCGGCCTACGCCCATTACGCGCCGCCGCCACAGCACCTTCCCTTCCCACAACACACCGACGTCACCACACGCACCCAAAACAGGGGCCACGACCGTGTTCCTCGCCCACTCCCATCCCGCACGGTACGCACATTCCCAACTACTACCGCGCACCCTCCCTTTCCAATCTGTGTGTCTCTCTGTGTCTGTGTCCTGTCCGCGCGTGACGCCTCTCAACATCCGCCGTCCCCCGTCCCGTTTTCGCCCCCATGCCGTCGTCGCGCCGCCCCTGTCCGCCCCGCACCACACCATACACCGCTGCTTGTCCCGGCCGTTGCCACCAAAGGCGCCCACCGCAAACGCGCCACGCCGCAGCCCCCGTGCGTCTCGCGCTCGCTTGCATCTCCGTGCCGGCGCTGCCTCTCTTCCCGCTCGCACTCGACCTCGACAACACAGTCTTTGGCTCCGCCACTGCGTGTTCCGGTGGTACGCACGCTGCAACACCTACGTATTCATTACCAGAGCGATGGCGAGGCATGACAGCATCTCTGTCTGACCAGAGAGTTATTTATCGTTGCTAGTCGGCGCTTGGACCGCGCCAGACGACAGTAGTGGCACGCACCGGGTCGCCAGGAACAGTTGTTATATATATTGTAGCGCGAGTCGGGAGAGGTAGTAGTCGGTCGACAGTAGTAGCGGGTGGACGGTTGTACTGAGCGGGCGTCGGCGGCGTGCTCTGCTCGTCTCGCGACTCTGGTCACGGTTCGGGACGATGTATAGTATATTGTGTTATAATCAAAAGGTAGTGTGAAGCTGCATTGCGCAAATCTGATAACGTATGTTCATTGTACTTATTTTGTTCAACAACAAACAAAAGCCCCACTATTACTTTTTTCTAAAGTAACTCTTGTCTTTTAACGAAAAACATTCACTTTTTAAAGACTACTTCCTATGGCATTTCCCTCCAAGGAGTGCAATTCATTACCAGCCAGCACTCATTCATTGCACACAGCTGTGTAAGGGGTATCTACAATTGAGGGGCGGATATAAATGCAATTTTTTTTTTTTTTTTTTTTTTGTTTTTTGTGTGTGTTGTAACCTCCCCGCAAATTTTAAACTAATGGACAATGTTATTTACGGACGCTAATGGACATTGCGCTAATTGTAACCTCGCCCACAATGAGAGGTATTGAAAATGGCAACAAAAATGTGAAATTCGCAATCTGACTCAAATATAAATTCTTCACAACATTTAAAGTCCGTTCAGCGACAGGAAACTTCAATTAAACCGAAATATCGGTCTTTGGCCCTGTGCAAAACAATCAGAATTTAAAGTCTTACCTCAGAATAAATGGATGTCACATTTCTGCTCTTGTTGTTGCGCAGCGCTTGGAGGAACTGCATTGCAAATAATAATATTCTCTTTTTTTTGTGATTTTAGTGACATTTTTCTTCAAAGAAGTGGAATGAAATGTGAAGTGCAACGAACTCTTTAGTTCAATAAAAAAATTAAATGTTTGAAAAATGCTTTTGAAATAGAAATTATTATTGGGGAACTTGTTGGAGAATAATTACAATAAATAAAATTCTTCATTATCTAATGATTATATTAATTGACAGTATACCTTATTCACCATCTTGACCAGTGTTGCCGACCGCCTACATCACACAACCGCACTCGGCTGCTACTACTGACCGACCGCTCTGCATGACGACTATTAGCGTACTGCACGCGACGACTACTGACAGAGTACAGCCCTCAACTAGACAGAGCTACAGACTCGCAACGACTGACTGACTGACTGACTGACTGAGAACCGCTCGCAACACTCGCGCGGTCCAGCGCAAACTCTCTGGTCACAGATGCTACAATGTCTCGCCATCGCTGCTATGTTACATTACATACGTGTTTCAGTGTCTTTTTCATTGGGGTAACGATCTTTGGCTCTTTTTATTCTGAATACAGGGCCAAAGGTCAACGCTGCTGCCCTTATACAATTTATCACGTTTCATTATGTCTGTTGCAATGTTACATACGGTTCATTCTTTCATTAATCTTATCGTTGGGTTTGTTTTGTAGGGACGTTAACATTCTTCTGGCACATTTTTATTATCATCGGACTCTCTGCTATTTGTGCAGGGAGGTTATACCTGGGTCCATTTCCATTTCCATTTACATTTTAATATTGATAGACGTTTTGTGTTCTTTTTTGTTTCTTGTTGTTTTTCCTTCTTTTTTTTTTGTTGTTTTTTTTTTTTTTTGTTGTTTTGTTTTTCCCGCTCTCACCACCACCGCCGCATCACGCCTTCCGTTTTCTTGGTTTCTTTTCTGTTCTTCAACTGCTTCAACATCACCGCGCCCCATTTCCACACCACAGCCATCAGCCTCCAAGACGGGCAGGCGCAGTGTGCCATTTCCGGCGCACAAGCACACCCGTACGGTACTCTCCTCGCCCCCACGCCACCAACAACACAGCGACCACGCGGCTTTCAGGCACGGCACGGCACCGGCGAAATGCGCCGCCCCCGCCCCTCCGCGCATATCCGTCCGTCTCGCCACGTTCACTGACAGCCGCGTCTGCGGCTACACCACGACAACCACAACACAACACCGCTCCCCTCCCTGGCAACTCATTGTTTTTCTCCTCCTCTTTTGCACAAACCACAACGCCGAGCACAGGCGCAAGCCACCCACACCGCGCCCCTCCCCGTCCCGTCTTTGGCCGCCGCTCCTCGTTTGCCCCCTCCCATCTCCCGAAATGCCATGCCAGCAGCGTTACGCATGCCCCTCCCCTGTCCACACAACACTACCGCCAAACGAACAGCCTTCCGGGCCACATGCAGGGCACGCCCACCTCCAAACACTGCCAATTCACGGACGCACGCACACACACACACACACACACTTTCTCGACACCTTTCTGTACGGAGGGTGCGTCATCTCGACCGTGACGGCAACTATCGACGATCCATTTCCCCCCACTGGTACAACATGTCCACCAACACCTACATACATCATTCAAGTACACAGACAATAGCATACACACAATGGGAGGGCACACGAACATGGACGGCACGGCACTGTCATACACTCTTCCTCAGAACCATATCAACAAACGTTACGTACATCCGGGAAAGCGAAAGCGAAAGCAAAAGCAAAAGCAAAAGCAAAAGCAAAGGCAAAAGCCCAATGCAGCCGTCAAAGGTAACGTTCACCACGGCAGACACTTGCAGCCGCGCCGCCGTTAAACGCATTTCAGTGCGGCTCCAATACGCCTCCGACGCGGGAACGTTCCGTTGCTCTACGAATGCGTTTCTCCCCTTTTTCCCTTCCTCTCTCTTTTGCCCCCCCTCTGTCCTTTCCTCCTTGCACTCTTGCCTCATTCCTCACGTTCTGCCCAGACATTCGACCGATCAAAGTCAACCTTTCGTTACCGTTCTCAGCGCGACGGTGTACAACAGTATGACGGGTGTGCCCAAGACTTCGGTTCAGTTGCGTGACGCCGGTCTATCGCGCCGATCGACAGTTACTCAGGGGGCGACGGATCGGACCACGTCACCGACACACAAAACACTTTCAAACAAACAAATACATACATACCGGATGGACACAGACAAACACGTGTACAGACATTCGCCAAACAAACGACCGCCGCCGCCGTCGTCGTCGTCTAGCGTCGCGCTTACTGTACTGCACTGGACACGCGTGCATCTTGAATGACGACATCGGTGTGCGTGCGTCGTACGCAATCAGTCAGACACGGCTATCAAAAATCAGAGTCGAATGGTACATCATCGTGCGTGTCGCCGTACACGTACAGTACAATACAACAACAATGCGTCTTAATGGCACGTTCATTTCAACGTCACTCACACACCTCCACGCTGCAGTTGCGTCGCACCATTGTCAAACTCGGCGTACGGCAAAGGGAATAGTGGGCGGCAAAAACAACCAAACAAAAACATTTCACATTTCACCCTCGCCATGTATGATGTGCAAAAAAAACAAACCCGCAAACGGCCGTCGTTACGGCGACACAAAAGTCGCCGATCGCACTGTCCCCCCTCGCAGACAGGTAACACACACACACACACCCCAACACCAATGGGTCAAAACCACTCCAACGAGGCGTGCCACCATTCCACGCCACGGCGACCAACCTCGTGGCCGTACCCCGCAACACGCTTTGACGCGCCCACAATCAAAATGCACACATACATCACAGCCGTCCACACAAACAACAACAACAATTCCGCCCTTCCCGCAAAAGGCAAGTTGGTGGCCCTGAAAAGGGCCGTTTTGCCGCTCTCGCAACGGAGGAGCCTTCTCCATCCTTCCATTCCAGAGCCACCTCCTTACTTGGAGCTCGTGTACTTTGTCACCGCCTTCGTGCCCTCGCTCACGGCGTGCTTGGCCAGCTCGCCAGGCAGCAACAGCCGCACAGCGGTCTGGATCTCGCGGGACGTGATGGTCGAGCGCTTGTTGTAGTGCGCCAGGCGAGAAGCCTCGGCCGCAATGCGCTCGAAAATGTCGTTCACGAAGCTGTTCATGATGCTCATCGCCTTCGACGAGATGCCCGTGTCAGGGTGCACCTGCTTCAGCACCTTGTAGATGTAGATGGCATAGCTCTCCTTCCTCTTGCGCTTCTTCTTCTTGTCGCCCTTCGAAATGTTCTTCTGCGCCTTGCCAGCCTTCTTGGCGGCCTTCCCGCTAGTCTTGGGCGGCATCTCGAACGAACGTACGGCAGCAGCAACACCAGTAGCAAGCGCTCCGCTCTAGTCAGCGTCTCCCCACACAGTGGCACCCGCCGCCAGCCGCCGCCGCACCTTTACCAGCTCGCCCTGTTGCGGCCGCCGACCAATGGGGCGCGCGCGCAACCGGCCGCCGCACCCGAGCCCATAAAGCACCCCCACCCCTGCTGCGCCGGCACGCGACGCACGCACGCCGCACGCACGCACGCGGACTCGTGTTCGAGATGGCGAGCGAGCAAGACGTTTGTGACGCGCGCGCGGTCGCGGCAGCTGCCGCCGCCGCGCCGGAGCTGTCTGATCGCCGTCCGGCGGCGCCTGCGCCGTCGGCGGCCCCATCGGACGCTCCACTTATGACGACCCGGCAACCCCAGGAGGACCAAGAGTATATGACGACTACGCGCGACCAGGACGATGAGATGGACTACTCTACCGACCCTCCCCGTGAGGACTGCGCTGCCGGCGCCCCGCAGAGGGTGCTTCAGCGCAAGCGATCGGCTGTCACGTCCGCCAGTGACGACCCACACACTTCTGGTACGAGTGACGCTGGATTCAAGAAACCACCACCTAAGAAGAGGGCGGCTCCACGACAGCGCACGCCCGTTGTCCCTGTGCCTACTGCCAATCAGTACGACGCCCTACAGGATGGCGCCGACTCTGAAGATCCCGACGAGCCTCCACCGGCGACCGCCGACGATGCTACGCATCGCTCCGGCCCTAAGCTGCCGCCGATTGTTATCGACTACCCTGACGATTATCTGACGCTTCGGGACTGGCTCCAAGCCAACCTCAAGAACGCTTTTACCGCCAAACACTGCGGCGAAGACCGTCTGAAGCTGACAGTCGCCACTACTGAAGATTACGTGGCTGTTATGGATATGGTTGGTGCACGTGGGATCCCTAACTACACCTTCCCCACCGTACGCCCCAAAGTTCTCAAGGTTGCCATGCGAGGCATACCGTTGAAGATGAAGGCGGACGCCTTTAAAGACGGCCTCATCACCATGGGATTCGCGCCTACTGCAGTCACCCGGATGAAGATGCCTGGTACCCAGCGCCCCATCCCTTTGATGGAGATCGTGTTGCCTGATACGCCTGATAACAGGCAAATCTACCAAGTCACCCGGTTTTATGACCTCTCGGTGACTGTCGAGAAGTTACGCGCACGGAAGGGCCTCGTCCAATGCTACAATTGCCAGGAGCCGGGCCACACTTCCCGCCTCTGTCGCATGAGGCCCCGATGTGTCAAGTGTGGCGAGGGTCACCTCAGCCAGCAGTGTACCCGGTCCCGGGACGAACCAGCCACCTGTGCCCTGTGCAAGCGGGCTCATCCTGCGAGTTACCGCGGTTGCGCTGTCCACAAGGCAGCCAGCCGCCGCCAGCGTGGACTACCTCCCTTGCGGCCGACGTCCCGCTCCGATGGCCAACAGCAGCGGCGCCGAGCTGCGCCACCGCCTGCTCCACCTGCTACTCCTCCGCGGCAACCCGCCCAGCGGCGCCTGCTTGCTGCTCGGGCGGACCTTGGTTACGCCGACGTCCTCCAGGGCCGGACGACGCCTCCTCCTGCCCCTGCTGTCCAGCCTCTGCGACGCTCTGAAGACGGGCCTGCTCCACCTGCTGCAGCTGCTGATTTCATCGCGGTCTTGCAAGAAGTCCAGGCCACCCTCGTGGCTGTTTCTGCCGCTCTGGCCCAGCTGCCGACCGCCATCACTGCTGCAGTCCATGCAGCCCTCCGAAGTTTCCCCACTGCCACGGCGATCGCATCCGCTGGCCATGGCTCACAACCTTAGGCGCCACCAGACCTTCACGGCTGTAACGTGGAACGCGAATGGCCTCTTTCCTGCGCTTCTCGAATTCCGGCAGTTCCTCCAGGATTACAGCGTGGATGTGTGTCTCCTCACCGAGACCCATCTCAAGCCTGGACTTCGAGCGAACGCACCGAATTACGTCTGCTATCGCGACGACAGGCTGACGGCTGGCGGTGGGACAGCCATCTATGTCAAGCGGACACTCCGACACTATCGTGTCCCTCTGCCGAGGTTGGACTCCTGTGAAGCCACGGCTGTTGCAGTGGAGACGTCCCTTGGAACGGTCATCTTTCTCTCCGTGTACCGGCCGCCACGAGGCCACCTCACCGTCCATGATGCTGACACTCTCCTTCGTGCTGGGGTCAAGCTCTTCCTTGCCGGAGACCTGAATGCCAAGCACCAGCTCTGGAATTCTCGGACGCTGAACGTCAGTGGGAGGCGGCTCTATCACGCCGCTGAGAGGGCACGAGCTTCTGTGTATGGACCTGCTGAGCCGACGCACTACCCTTCGAACGGCTCTGCTCCCGACGTTTTGGACATTTGTCTCGTTAAGGGTGTCGACTGGTTTGTCACCCCCGACGTTCTGCACGCCTTGAGCTCCGACCACTTGCCGGTGCTCTTTCGACTACATGTCACTCCGCTTCCACCGGCGGCGAAGCTCGACACCCGGAAGACCGACTGGCCGCGCTTCAGGCAGCTTGTTCTGCAACGCCTCCCGGATGAGCCACCTCCACTGGACACGGATGTCAATGCTGCTCTTAACACGCTGACTGCGGCTCTCACCACGGCTGTTGCTGACTCCACTACGCCTCCACGGGTTTCTTCAGTGGCAGCTCCAGCACTCCCTGCAGACTTACGGGACCTTATCCGAGAACGAAACCGTCTCAACAGAGTTTGGCATGAAACACGCCAGCCCGTGCTGAAGCGGCGTATCAATCATCTCCGCCGCGTCATCAAGGCTGCCCTTGCTGCTCACCGTATCCGCCGGTGGGAGGAGAAGCTTGCCTCAGTTGATCCTGGGGCCGACACGTGGGAGTTGGTCCGTTCCCTCACACGGCACCGCCCACACATGCCGCCGCTCACAACTACCGATGGACCTGCTTACACGCCCGCCGCTAAAGCCGAGGCCCTGGCGACGACTTTTGAGGCCAACTTCCGGCCCCTTGCGGCGCCGGTCGACAACGAGAACGTCCGCACAGTTGAAACCAGACTTGCTGCCTTCCTCCACGGCGATCACGGTGACGCCACCATTGTCCCAACATCGGAAAGGGAGGTCACTGACCATCTTCGCCGACTTCCCCAGACGAAGGCCCCGGGGCACGACAACGTTGACGGGAGAGTCCTCCGCATGCTGCCCAGGATTGCCATCCTGTATGTGGTCGCTCTCTTTAACGCCATCTTTCACCAACTGCAGTACCCAGAAGCTTGGAAGAAGGCTGTCGTCGTGGCGGTCCCGAAGCCGGGCAAAAACAGGACAGTACCGGAGCATTATCGCCCCATCAGTCTCCTCCCGACGCTGAGTAAAGTTTTCGAGAGGATCCTCCTCTCTAGGTTCGGCCGGCTGCTTCACCAGGACAACATCATTCCTCGGGAACAGTTTGGCTTCCGCCAGCACCACTCCACCACCCAACAGTTGCTCCGCGTCGTCGAGGAGGCGACACTGGCGTTCAACAATCGGGAGTTTTGCGGCCTTGTCTTGCTTGATGTGTCCAAGGCCTTCGACACCGTCTGGCACCACGGCCTGCTCTTCAAGTTGTTCCATCTCGGCATCCCTTCGTGCTTCGTCCGCCTACTTGGCACCTACCTTGAGGGCCGTACATTTGTCGTCCGAGTTGGCAGCACGACTTCCTCTGTTCGCCCGGTACTTGCTGGAGTGCCACAAGGGAGTGTTCTGGGCCCGATATTGTATGCTGTCTACACCTCTGACCTGCCGATTTCCCCGAGGGTTGGTCGTGCCATCTATGCTGATGACACGGCCCTTTTCTCGCGCCATCGCAACATCGACGCCGTCCTCCGACGTCTGCAAGCTGCTCTGCAGGACCTCGAGCGCTGGGCCGCCGACTGGCGGATCGGCTTCAACGCCACCAAATCTCAGGCGATGCTCCTCACTCGCCGTCTCCCACCTGACGTGCCGCCCCTGGTGCTTTGTAATCAGGCCATCACCTGGACCACGACTGCTACCTACCTCGGGGTCATTCTCGATCGCACCCTGACATGGAAGCCTCACGTCACCGCTGTACACCGGAAGACATCTCAGAGGGCTGGGGCATTGTACCCCATGCTCAACGAAACTTCCTCGCTCCCTGTCGCCAACGGACTGCATATCTATCGCACGTGCATTCGTCCGGTTATGGACTATGCCTGTGAAGTCTGGGGCAATGCTGCCCCCTCCCATATTCAGAGGCTCCAGCAACTACAAAACAAGCTCTTGCGCCGAGTTTACCATGTGCCGCGTGATTTCCCTCATCGCCCCCTCCATCAGGCGGCTGAGGAACCCCTCGTCCGGGAGAGATTTAAAGACGCAGCGCGCCGGTTTTATAATGCCACCCGCACTTCAGACAATCCCCTCGTCCGGAGGTTAGGACGACATAATGACCATCACGACCACTACAGGCGGCCCGTTGCCCTGATCGAATAATCAGGTCAGCCCAGAAGACTCACCACCACTTCTTCCTCTCAGCGACTTCCAGATATCATACGCGCTGACCACCGCCAACCACACCCTGCAGCCTTGGTAGGAAATGCCTCTAGGTAAACCCTACGTTCACGATAGCCTGGGATGTTCCACACCCAGTCCAGACGAAAGGAGGCCGCGCGCGCCGGCACGCACGCGGCACGCGACGCACGCACGCACGCACGCGACTCGTGTTCGAGATGGCGAGCGAGCAAGACGTTTGTGACGCGCGCGCGGTCGCGGCAGCTGCCGCCGCCGCGCCGGAGCTGTCTGATCGCCGTCCGGCGGCGCCTGCGCCGTCGGCGGCCCCATCGGACGCTCCACTTATGACGACCCGGCAACCCCAGGAGGACCAAGAGTATATGACGACTACGCGCGCCCAGGACGATGAGATGGACTACTCTACCGACCCTCCCCGTGAGGACTGCGCTGCCGGCGCCCCGCAGAGGGTGCTTCAGCGCAAGCGATCGGCTGTCACGTCCGCCAGTGACGACCCACACACTTCTGGTACGAGTGACGCTGGATTCAAGAAACCGCCGCCTAAGAAGAGGGCGGCTCCACGACGGCGCCCGGTCGTTGTCCCTGTGCCTACTGCCAATCAGTACGACGCCCTACAGGATGGCGCCGACTCTGAAGATCCTGACGAGCCTCCACCGGCGGCCGCCGACGATGCTACACCTCGCTCCGGCCCTAAGCTGCCGCCGATTGTTATCGACTACCCTGACGATTATCTGACGCTTCGGGACTGGCTCCAGGCCAACCTCAAGAACGCTTTTACCGCCAAACACTGCGGCGAAGACCGTCTGAAGCTGACAGTCGCCACTACTGAAGATTACGTGGCTGTCATGGACATGGTTGGTGCACGTGGGATCCCAAACTACACCTTCCCCACTGTACGACCCAAAGTTCTCAAGGTTGCCATGCGAGGCATACCGCTGAAGATGAAGGCGGACGCCTTTAAGGACGGCCTCATCACTATGGGTTTCGCGCCCACTGCAGCCACCCGGATGAAGATGCCTGGTACCCAGCGCCCCATCCCTTTGATGGAGATCGTGTTGCCTGATACGCCTGATAACAGGCAAATCTACCAAGTCACCAGGTTTTATGACCTCTCGGTGACAGTCGAGAAGTTACGCGCACGGAAGGGCCTCGTCCAATGCTACAATTGTCAGGAGCCGGGCCACACTTCCCGCCTCTGTCGCATGAGGCCACGATGTGTCAAGTGTGGCGAGGGTCACCTCAGCCAGCAGTGTACCCGGTCCCGGGACGAACCAGCCACCTGTGCCCTGTGCAAGCGGGCTCATCCTGCGAGCTACCGCGGTTGCGCTGTCCACAAGGCAGCCAGCCGCCGCCAGCGTGGACTACCTCCCTTGCGGCAGACGTCCCGCTCCGATGGCCAACGGCAGCGGCGCCGAGCTGCGCCACCACCTGCTCCACCTGCTACTCCTCCGCGACAACCCGCCCAGCGGCGCCTGCTTGCTGCTCGGGCGGACCTTGGTTACGCCGACGTCCTCCAGGGCCGGACGACGCCTCCTTCTGCCCCTGCTGTCCAGCCTCTGCGACGCTCTGAAGATGGGCCTGCACCACCTGCTGCAGCTGCTGATTTCATCGCGGTCTTGCAAGAAGTCCAGGCCACCCTCGTGGCTGTCTCTGCCGCTCTGGCCCAGCTGCCGACCGCCATCACTGCTGCAGTCCATGCAGCCCTCCGAAGTTTCCCCGCTGCCACGGCGATCGCATCCGCTGGCCATGGCTCACAACCTTAGGCGCCACCAGACCTTCACGGCTGTAACGTGGAACGCGAATGGCCTCTTCCCTGCGCTTCTCGAATTCCGGCAGTTCCTCCAGGATTACAGCGTGGATGTGTGTCTCCTTACCGAGACGCACCTCAAACCTGGACTTCGAGCGAACGCCCCGAATTACGTCTGCTATCGCGACGACAGGCTGACGGCTGGCGGTGGGACAGCCATCTATGTCAAGCGGACACTCCGGCACTATCGTGTCCCTCTGCCGAGGTTGGACTCCTGTGAAGCTACGGCCGTCGCAGTGGAGACGTCCCTTGGAACGGTCATCTTTCTCTCCGTGTACCGGCCGCCACGAGGCCACCTCACCGTCCATGATGCTGACACTCTCCTTCGTGCTGGGGTCAAGCTCTTCCTCGCTGGAGACCTGAATGCCAAGCACCAGCTCTGGAATTCTCGGACGCTGAACGTCAGTGGGAGGCGGCTCTATCATGCTGCAGAGAGGGCACGAGCTTCTGTGTATGGACCTGCTGAGCCGACGCACTACCCTTCGAACGGCTCTGCTCCCGACGTTTTGGACATTTGTCTCGTCAAGGGTGTCGACTGGTTTGTCACCCCGGACGTTCTCCACGCCTTGAGCTCCGACCACTTGCCGGTGCTCTTTCGACTACATGTCACTCCGCTTCCACCAGCGGCGAAGCTCGACACCCGGAAGACCGACTGGCCGCGCTTCCGGCAGCTTGTTCTGCAACGCCTCCCGGATGAGCCACCTCCACTGGACACGGATGTCAATGCTGCTCTTCACACGCTGACTGCGGCTCTCACCACGGCTGTTGCTGACTCCACTACGCCTCCACGGGTTTCTTCAGTGGCAGCTCCAGCACTCCCTGCAGACTTACGGGACCTTATCCGAGAACGAAACCGTCTGAACAGAGTTTGGCATGAAACACGCCAGCCCGTGCTGAAGCGGCGCATCAATCATCTCCGCCGCGTCATCAAGGCTGCCCTTGCTGCTCACCGTATCCGCCGGTGGGAGGAGAAGCTTGCCTCAGTTGATCCTGGGGCCGACACGTGGGAGTTGGTCCGTTCCCTCACACGGCACCGCCCACACATGCCACCGCTCACAACTACCGATGGACCTGCTTACACGCCCGCCGCTAAAGCCGAGGCCCTGGCGTCGACTTTTGAGGCCAACTTCCGGCCCCTTGCGGCGCCGGTCGACAACGAGAACGTCCGCACAGTGGAGACCAGACTTGCTGCCTTCCTCCACGGCGATCACGGTGACGCCACCATTGTCCCAACATCGGAAAGGGAGGTCACTGACCATCTTCGCCGACTTCCCCAGACGAAGGCCCCGGGGCACGACAACGTTGACGGGAGAGTCCTCCGCATGCTGCCCAGGATTGCCATCCTGTATGTGGTCGCTCTCTTCAACGCCATCTTTCACCAGCTGCAGTACCCAGACGCTTGGAAGAAGGCTGTCGTTGTGGCGGTCCCGAAGCCGGGCAAAAACAGGACAGTACCAGAGCATTATCGCCCCATCAGTCTCCTCCCGACGTTGAGTAAAGTTTTCGAGAGAATCCTCCTCTCTAGGTTCGGCCGGCTGCTCCACCAGGACAATATCATTCCTCGGGAACAGTTTGGCTTCCGCCAGCACCACTCCACCACTCAACAGTTGCTCCGCGTCGTCGAGGAGGCGACACTGGCGTTCAACAATCGGGAGTTTTGCGGCCTTGTCCTGCTCGATGTGTCCAAGGCCTTTGACACCGTCTGGCACCACGGCCTGCTCTTCAAGTTGTTCCATCTCGGCATTCCTTCGTGCTTCGTCCGCCTACTCGGCAACTACCTTGAGGGCCGTACTTTTGTCGTCCGAGTTGGCAGCACGTCTTCCTCTGTTCGCCCAGTCCTTGCTGGAGTGCCCCAAGGGAGCGTTCTGGGCCCGATATTGTAT
Organism: Schistocerca serialis cubense; assembly: GCF_023864345.2. NCBI lineage: Eukaryota > Metazoa > Arthropoda > Insecta > Orthoptera > Acrididae > Schistocerca > Schistocerca serialis. The sequence continues at coordinate 24,958 of NW_026048502.1, forward strand.
GCTGTCTACACCTCTGACCTGCCGATTTCCCCGAGGGTTGGTCGTGCCATCTATGCTGATGACACGGCCCTCTTCTCGCGCCATCGCAACATCGACGCCGTCCTCCGACGTCTGCAAGCTGCTCTGCAGGACCTCGAGCGCTGGGCCGCCGACTGGCGGATCGGCTTCAATGCCACCAAATCTCAGGCGATGCTCCTCACTCGCCGTCTCCCACCTGAAGTGCCACCACTGGTGCTTTGTAATCAGGCCATCACCTGGACCACGACTGCCACCTACCTCGGGGTCATTCTCGATCGCACCCTGACATGGAAGGCTCACGTCACCGCTGTACACCGGAAGACATCTCAGAGGGCTGGGGCATTGTACCCCATGCTCAACGAAACTTCCTCGCTCCCTGTCGCCAACGGACTGCATATCTATCGTACGTGCATTCGTCCGGTCATGGACTATGCCTGTGAAGTCTGGGGCAATGCTGCCCCCTCCCACATTCAGAGGCTCCAGCAACTACAAAACAAGCTCTTGCGCCGAGTTTACCATGTTCCGCGTGATTTCCCTCATCGCCCCCTCCATCAGGCGGCTGAGGAACCCCTCGTCCGGGAGAGATTTCAAGACGCAGCGCGCCGGTTTTATAATGCCACCCGCACTTCAGACAATCCCCTCGTCCGGAGGTTAGGACGACATAATGACCATCACGACCACTACAGGCGGCCCGTTGCCCTGATCGAATAATCAGGTCAGCCCAGAAGATTCACCACCACTTCTTCCTCTCAGCGATTTCCAGTTATCATACGCGCTGACCACCGCCACCCACACCCTGCAGCCTTGGTAGGAAATGCCTCTCGGTAAACCCTACATTCACGATAGCCTGGGATGTTCCACACCCAGTCCAGATGAAAGGAGGCCGCGCGCCGGCACGCACTCCGCTGCTCGACTCGCTGCCGCTCGCACCGGTCGTTTTCGTTTCCGTTTCGTGTGCACCGTCGCTAGCCCAATCGCCATGTCCGGACGCGGAAAGGGAGGCAAAGTCAAGGGCAAGTCAAAGTCCCGCTCAAGCAGGGCTGGGCTCCAGTTCCCGGTCGGCAGAATCCACCGCCTCCTGCGCAAGGGAAACTACGCAGAGCGCGTCGGCGCCGGGGCGCCCGTCTACCTCGCCGCCGTCATGGAGTACCTCGCGGCTGAGGTGCTCGAGCTGGCCGGAAACGCGGCCCGCGACAACAAGAAGACGCGCATCATCCCGCGCCACCTGCAGCTTGCCATCCGCAACGACGAGGAGCTCAACAAGCTCCTGTCGGGCGTCACCATCGCACAGGGTGGTGTCCTGCCCAACATCCAGGCCGTCCTGCTGCCAAAGAAGACCGAGAAGAAGGCCTAAAGGAGGCCAGGCAATCGCAGCGCCGCGTGCTCCCCTGCACGCAACGCGCTTTGCCGGCTCGGCTCGGCCCACAACAATCGGCCCTTTTCAGGGCCACCACACAAACCTACGTCCAAAGCAAAATTTCAGTCGTCCTCGCCGCACCTTGTTTTGTTTTTAACTTTGCACTTTCACAGCACAGCCGCCGCCGGCGCACGTCCGCCATCTTGTCGTCCACACAGCCCGTGTGGCCCAACACACACACACACACACATTTTGCACGGTCGCAGTCGCCTTCCAAACGACAACGGCAGCAATAATGACCATTGTTAAAGGGAGGCGTGTCGACACACCGCCCTCCACTCCCGCGCGCCGCAACGGCCGTCGACACGAACGAAACAGCTGATCCGGCCGCCTATGCCCACACGCCTAACACACAGAGCCAAACCACGCAAGCAAATAATCACCGCCTCTCGCACAACAACACACAGCCCGCCATCTCCATCGCGATCGATACAAAGACACACAATAACAAACACAAACGAAGCAGCTCCACTCTCACACACACACAGCCAGCCAGCCACATGACACGTTTCCTTTCCTTCTCCCCTCCCAGCCACATCACGTCGCTCAAACGGAAAGAAACAAACAACACAGCGCACACACGCAGCAACAACAACACAGACTCTTTCGCACTTTTCAACTTCCGAACAGTGTGGTGGCCCTGAAAAGGGCCGTTTTCTAGTCTCTCCCACCCACAAGCACGGCCGCGGGAAGGCCAGCGCCCGCTGCGACGCAGCCTAACCGCCGAAACCGTACAGGGTGCGCCCCTGCCTCTTCAGGGCGTACACCACGTCCATGGCCGTCACAGTCTTGCGCTTGGCGTGCTCAGTGTACGTCACCGCGTCGCGGATCACGTTCTCCAGGAACACCTTCAGCACCCCGCGGGTCTCCTCGTAGATCAGACCAGAGATGCGCTTCACGCCGCCCCTGCGAGCCAGGCGGCGGATGGCGGGCTTCGTGATGCCCTGGATGTTGTCGCGCAACACCTTGCGGTGCCGCTTGGCGCCACCCTTGCCGAGCCCCTTTCCTCCCTTGCCGCGGCCTGTCATCCTTCCTTCCTCGGGCAAAGCAAAACGTGCACAAACAGCAGCTGCAGCGGCTGGCGAGTCGGCTACGGTCTGCGCCCAGCGCGCCCGCCGCCCCCCTATATAGACTCTGGCCCGCCCTCCCCCCACCACGCGCAACCGAGGGCATATAAGCGCAGCACGGAGGCGCGCGGGCCCGTTGTCTAGGCAGCACCGGACGCCGCGCCGCACCTAACCTCCACGCACGCCGCTCCGCTACCGCTACCGCTATGGCCCGCACAAAGCAAACGGCCCGCAAGTCCACCGGCGGAAAGGCGCCGCGCAAACAGCTCGCCACCAAGGCGGCGAGGAAGAGCGCGCCCGCCACCGGAGGCGTCAAGAAGCCCCACCGCTACAGGCCGGGCACCGTCGCCCTGCGAGAAATCAGGCGCTACCAGAAGAGCACAGAGCTGCTCATCCGCAAGCTGCCATTCCAGCGCCTAGTGCGCGAGATCGCCCAGGACTTCAAGACCGACCTGCGCTTCCAGAGCTCCGCAGTCATGGCCCTGCAGGAGGCCAGCGAGGCCTACCTCGTCGGCCTCTTCGAAGACACCAACCTGTGCGCAATCCACGCCAAGCGCGTCACCATCATGCCCAAGGACATCCAGCTCGCGCGCCGCATCCGCGGCGAGCGCGCCTAAACCGCGCCGCGGCACCGCACCGCACCGCACCGCACAAACAAAAACGGCCCTTTTCAGGGCCACTAACATCTCTCCGTCGCGAGCAAACTTTGTCGGTCGCCTGCCTCTCGCCCCGCAACCCAAAAACAAAAACCACCACTTCCCGTCCGTCCGCCACACCCGCTCACTCTGCCTGCCTGCTAGCAGCGCGCAACAATCACACATCATCCCTCCCCGGCGCTCAAAGCGCACAATACCCAACGGCCGACGTCACACCGCACGGGTGGCTGGCCGGCCGCCGCTTTCGTTTCGAAAACAAAAAAAACCCGCACTCCAACTCCGACGGCCAACGGCCAGGCAGGCGCGCTCGCTCGCTCTACACGCCACCGAAATCCCCCGCCGACTCCTTCCACATCTCAACGTGCCCCCCGTTGCAAAACATAACACACACACACAAAGAAACAAAACAAAGACCAGACACGACTCGACAAGACAGACATCCGAGAAGAACGAACGCAGGCAAGCCAACCAACGTATTCAAACAAAACAACGTGACAGAAAACCACAACCGTCGGCCGCCGCCACAAACACGGCGACAATCAACCACGACAACAACAACAACAACAACAACACCGCTTACCGCTACCGCCGCCCACACCCGCCACCGACCCCCGCAATCCAACCACCACGGCACGCAAACAGCATCCCCACGGGCATACAGAAACGCCAGACAGACAGACACCCACACCAGACGCTACACGACAATCAAAACCTTCCCCGACGTGCTTTGATGGCCCTGAGAAGGGCCGTTTTGGGCCGCGCGTCTCTTGCGCGCCACTAGACGACGACGGGGGGTGGGGACGACGGAGTCAAGCGCCAAACCCTTCCTTTCTCCCATCTCTTTCTCCTCTACTCTACTTCTTCTTCTTGGGCGAAGCCTTCGCCTTAGACGGCGTCGTCGCCTTCTTCGGGCGCGGCGCCTTCGGCTTCTTCGTCGGAACCTTGGCGGCCTTCTTCGCCTTCGACGGCGACTTGGCCTTGGCCGGCTTGGCCGCAGCCACCTTCTTCGCACCCGCGGGAGCGGCCGACGCCGCAGACGCCTTCTTGGCGGCGCCCGCCTTCCGACCGGTCGCCGCCTTCACGCCACCAGCCTTCTTTGCGCCGGCCGCACGGGCGCCCTTCTTCTCCTTGCTGGCCGGAGCGGCGCGCTTCTTCTTGGCACCGCCAGCACGAGCCTTGCCGCCCTCGGCCGCCCCCCCGCCGCCGGCGCCGGCAAGCTTGAACGAGCCGGACGCGCCCTTCCCCTTCGTCTGCACCAGCTCGCCCGCCACGACGGCCGACTTGAGGTACTTCTTGATAAACGGCGCCAGCTTCTCCGCGTCCAGCTTGTAGTGCGCGGCTATGTACTTCTTGATCGCCTGCAGCGACGACCCGCCGCGCTCCTTCAGACTCTTGATGGCGGCCGTCACCATCTCAGAGGTGCGCGGGTGCGCAGGCTTGGCGCGCGGCTTCTTCGCAGACGACGCAGACTTGGCCTTCTTCGTAGTGCCGGTGGCGGCGGGTGCCGCAGCAGTCTCGTTCGTAGCCGCCTGATCTGCCATTTCGACGACGCGCGTAACACACAGCGAGAGCGAGAGCGAGCGGGACGGCAGGCAGGCACGCAAGCACAGCACAGCAGCAGAGCAGAGAATCACAAGGCCCAGCCAGTGTCGCGGGCGGGCGCGGACGGCCGAGAGAGCGGCCGCCACTCTGCGCGCCGCCGCGCCGCGCCTCCCGCGCTTGCTACCGCCCAACGTCCGACAGCCTGTGCGGAGCAGCCCCAAACCTGCGCCACAACCGCCCGCGCCTTTCAAACCACCGAGGATGGGGCTACACACAGCCACACCACAGTCGCCAACCAGTCGCCACGGCAGCGCCGCAAACCACGGCCAAACTGCAGCTACCGCGCGCTACAGCCTGGGTCGGCCCGCCGAGAATCGCCGCCCCCGCCCAAATGCCGCCCCCACAGCCCCAGCCGACGACCCGCCACAATGGCCAAACCTTCGGCAAAACTCCCACACCGTCGCCGCGGCAGCCCGGCCAGCGCGGCCGGCGCCACAGCCACACAAGCCGAGGCGTGCGGCGATGACGGCCGTGCAAACGCGCCTCCGCCGCCCCATCGCCTTCCGTCGCCCTCCCGCCGTTTCCCGATCGGCCCGCAGCCGTCGGGCCACATCGCGCGCCGTCCTCCTCCTCTCGCCCGCCAACATTCACAGCCGTTTCTTCAACAATTGCCCGCCGCAAACGGACGCCGCCTGCGCAACAGGCGCCGCCGCCCCTCGCCGCTTCCGACCCAACCCCTCGACCAGGCAAACCGCAATCCGAATCTACAGACCAACCCAATCTGCCGTCAGCACACACGACAGCCGACCTTACACGTTACGCGTTACACATTACGTTTACACGTCTAGGTTAGGTTAGGTTAGGTTAGGTTAGGTGGACGTGGGTTAGGTTAAGGGGACTTGGGTTAGGTTAAGCGTCAAACTTAGGTTAAGCATTCAAACACGTCAGGCGTCACAGGCTAGGTTAGGTTAGGTTACACGTTAGGTTAAGGGGTCAGTGCTAGGTTAAGAAGCGTCAAACGTAGGTTAAAAAAAAAAAAAAAAAAGCGTTCAAACGTGAGGCGTGAGCCGGACAGCTTACCTTACGTAGACGTTAGGGGCTCACAGGCTGAGCTCACCTCGCCACACCACGGGTTAGGTTCGGTTCGCTCGGCTCAGCGTAAAGCGCCGAGGTCAGGGTTACGTTCGTTCACCTTCGGGCGCCACACTTTCGGTTGAAAGGTCGCGACGGGACGACGTCGGCAGGCACGCCGCAAACGAACAAAAACGTACAGACGACGTCGAAAACCGCCGACAGACGGGGGAGCAGCACGACCACGACCAGATACCGAGCGCGAACCAGACACACGCGAACCACCCCCACCGGCCAAAGGGCACCACACAACAACCCAGAGCACCACGTGTCGACACCAGAGCAACCCGCCGCTCACGCGACATGGCTGGCACCGAAGGGCAACCGCCCGCAACTGCGCTTTCCGCGCCGGCCCGGATGCACGTCGTGCTACAACAACACCACTACCGTACACAGCCGCTGTTCACAACATCACTATCATGCGCGCCCGCGGCTCGCCGCCGTCGCAGCCGCAGCCCCAACGCCAGCACTTTTGCACCACCATTCACACGCACCGCAACACAGCTCGCCGACACAGCCGAACAAAACAAACACCACACAACAACAGCAACAACGCCGCCGCCTCTACTTGTGCCGGCGACCCACCCCGCCGATGGCGCACCTTTCGCCAGCCGGCAATCGACACACACGCACCCACCCACCCACCCACCCGGGGCCCAGTGCAAAACACAAAAAAAACACACAAAAACAAAACAACACAAACGACACGGGAAGCGCACACCGCCACTTCGCGCGCACGCCACCAACCAGTCGTCGTCTCAAAATAACAAACACAAACAAAATAAACTAACAACTAGGGCAACACAAAACAAAAACGCCTCGCACGAACCGCCCACAAAAAGGACAAGCACACGCACAGCCTCTGCTGACGACCACGACGCAGCGGCACGCTGCTCCTGTCCCGCGCCCCGCGCCCCACTCGATTCACAACTCACGCGACACCGTCAACGACGGGCTCGCTTCCCGCAACCTACCACCTTTCCGCCACGACGCACAGCCCCAGCCCCACCCGACGACGCCCGTGGCAACGACTGCACTTCCACCACCGCCTCCCCCTTCCCCCCCAAAACACACACACACACACACAGCCAGCCAAAAACGCACTCGCGACCCACACATGCACGTGCATCGGCACACGCCAACCAGTCAACGTCGACAACCACACGCAAGGCTCGAAACGAAACCGGCGTCCTTCCACGTTGCCATCAAGCTACGCGACACAAGACACAAGGAACCAACACAACAGCCGGCCCCACTAATTCCCACTCTCACGCCGCAAAAAGCACACCGAAACCGCCAAACGCACGCACATTCCCCTTCGCACTGACACCGACCGGCTCGCTACCACACACCTCTCGGCAGCCGTTTCACGCCAATTCGCCACACCGCCCACACAGTCGACAAGCGCCCGCCCTGTACGGCACACGCAACGACGCAGCGCAGCAAAGGGCGCCCGCAACACATACCTCTCCTCCCTCTCTCTCTCCGCCGCCCGACGCGCCAACCGCCACACCACACCGCAGCCACACGTCCAACACGCCGCGCCGCCTCCGGCCACCCGCCAGGGGGCGCTCACGTCCGCGACAACAGCGCGGCCCGCCGGGCCGGGCCGAACCGAACCGAACCGGCCGCCGCTGCTCTGCACTCGGCACGGCCACTACACCCCTGCTAGGCAGACCGGCTCGTCTCTCTGTACGCGTCTGCCTGCGCATCAACACAACAACGACCTTTTTTTTTTTTTTTTTCTCCCCTCTCTACCGCCACCCCCTTCTTCTCGCGTTTTTTACTCGTTGTTGCAGCAGCGGCGCACACCTACACATCCACAGCCCCCAGCCGAGCCGGCCTCACCTCAGGGCCCGCCGCCAGCGTCTCCTCCTCGGGCACAGGTGCGGTGCTGTGGCCCGCCCATCCAACCGCATTGCTGGCCGTCCAGCCGCCAGGCGTTCCCACTGCCGCGAGCCCACGCCGCGCACCGACCCCTGCTGCAGAAAACGAAGCATAGCCAGAGACCGACCGGTACACAAAGCAAGCCGTCGCCTCGCCTCTTGTCCCTTCCTGCCCTTCCTTCCGCCCCCGCCCTTCTCACACCACCGCCCTCTCCACTTTCGCCCCCCCCCCCCTCCTTTTTTTTGTTTTTTTTGTTTTCTTCTTTTCTTTCTTTCTTTGGCCCTCTCTCCTTCCAGCCATGGCTGGTTACGGCACCGCCTGCAGCGGCAGATTTTTTTGCGCCCACAAGCCTACTCCTACCACCATTAACCTTGCCCTGCCCCTGCCCATCAACGTCGCAGTCGAACCGACGCTTGCCAACACACTGCCCAACGTTCCTTTCTCTTTTCGGCCTACGCCCATTACGCGCCGCCGCCACAGCACCTTCCCTTCCCACAACACACCTCGACGTCACCACACGCACCCAAAACAGGGGCCACGACCGTGTTCCTCGCCCCCACTCCCCATCCCGCACGGGTACGCACATTCCCAACTACTACCGCGCACCCTTCCCTCTTCCAATCTGTGTGTCTCTCTGGTGTCTGTGTCCTGTCCGCGCGTGACGCCTCTCAACATCCGCCGTCCCCCGTCCCGTTTTCCGCCCCCATGCCGTCGTCGCGCCGCCCCTGTCCGCCCCGCACCACACCATACACCGCTGCTTGTCCCGGCCGTTGCCACCAAAGGCGCCCACCGCAAACGCGCCACGCCGCAGCCCCCGTGCGTCTCGCGCTCGCTTGCATCTCCGTGCCGGCGCTGCCTCTCTTCCCGCTCGCACTCGACCTCGACAACACAGTCTTTGGCTCCGCCACTGCGTGTTCCGGTGGTACGCACGCTGCAACACCTACGTATTCATTACCAGAGCGATGGCGAGGCATGACAGCATCTCTGTCTGACCAGAGAGTTATTTATCGTTGCTAGTCGGCGCTTGGACCGCGCCAGACGACAGTAGTGGCACGCACCGGGTCGCCAGGAACAGTTGTTATATATATTGTAGCGCGAGTCGGGAGAGGTAGTAGTCGGTCGACAGTAGTAGCGGGTGGACGGTTGTACTGAGCGGGCGTCGGCGGCGTGCTCTGCTCGTCTCGCGACTCTGGTCACGGTTCGGGACGATGTATAGTATATTGTGTTATAATCAAAAGGTAGTGTGAAGCTGCATTGCGCAAATCTGATAACGTATGTTCATTGTACTTATTTTGTTCAACAACAAACAAAAGCCCCACTATTACTTTTTTCTAAAGTAACTCTTGTCTTTTAACGAAAAACATTCACTTTTTAAAGACTACTTCCTATGGCATTTCCCTCCAAGGAGTGCAATTCATTACCAGCCAGCACTCATTCATTGCACACAGCTGTGTAAGGGGTATCTACAATTGAGGGGCGGATATAAATGCAATTTTTTTTTTTTTTTTTTTTTTGTTTTTTGTGTGTGTTGTAACCTCCCCGCAAATTTTAAACTAATGGACAATGTTATTTACGGACGCTAATGGACATTGCGCTAATTGTAACCTCGCCCACAATGAGAGGTATTGAAAATGGCAACAAAAATGTGAAATTCGCAATCTGACTCAAATATAAATTCTTCACAACATTTAAAGTCCGTTCAGCGACAGGAAACTTCAATTAAACCGAAATATCGGTCTTTGGCCCTGTGCAAAACAATCAGAATTTAAAGTCTTACCTCAGAATAAATGGATGTCACATTTCTGCTCTTGTTGTTGCGCAGCGCTTGGAGGAACTGCATTGCAAATAATAATATTCTCTTTTTTTTGTGATTTTAGTGACATTTTTCTTCAAAGAAGTGGAATGAAATGTGAAGTGCAACGAACTCTTTAGTTCAATAAAAAAATTAAATGTTTGAAAAATGCTTTTGAAATAGAAATTATTATTGGGGAACTTGTTGGAGAATAATTACAATAAATAAAATTCTTCATTATCTAATGATTATATTAATTGACAGTATACCTTATTCACCATCTTGACCAGTGTTGCCGACCGCCTACATCACACAACCGCACTCGGCTGCTACTACTGACCGACCGCTCTGCATGACGACTATTAGCGTACTGCACGCGACGACTACTGACAGAGTACAGCCCTCAACTAGACAGAGCTACAGACTCGCAACGACTGACTGACTGACTGACTGACTGAGAACCGCTCGCAACACTCGCGCGGTCCAGCGCAAACTCTCTGGTCACAGATGCTACAATGTCTCGCCATCGCTGCTATGTTACATTACATACGTGTTTCAGTGTCTTTTTCATTGGGGTAACGATCTTTGGCTCTTTTTATTCTGAATACAGGGCCAAAGGTCAACGCTGCTGCCCTTATACAATTTATCACGTTTCATTATGTCTGTTGCAATGTTACATACGGTTCATTCTTTCATTAATCTTATCGTTGGGTTTGTTTTGTAGGGACGTTAACATTCTTCTGGCACATTTTTATTATCATCGGACTCTCTGCTATTTGTGCAGGGAGGTTATACCTGGGTCCATTTCCATTTCCATTTACATTTTAATATTGATAGACGTTTTGTGTTCTTTTTTGTTTCTTGTTGTTTTTCCTTCTTTTTTTTTTGTTGTTTTTTTTTTTTTTTGTTGTTTTGTTTTTCCCGCTCTCACCACCACCGCCGCATCACGCCTTCCGTTTTCTTGGTTTCTTTTCTGTTCTTCAACTGCTTCAACATCACCGCGCCCCATTTCCACACCACAGCCATCAGCCTCCAAGACGGGCAGGCGCAGTGTGCCATTTCCGGCGCACAAGCACACCCGTACGGTACTCTCCTCGCCCCCACGCCACCAACAACACAGCGACCACGCGGCTTTCAGGCACGGCACGGCACCGGCGAAATGCGCCGCCCCCGCCCCTCCGCGCATATCCGTCCGTCTCGCCACGTTCACTGACAGCCGCGTCTGCGGCTACACCACGACAACCACAACACAACACCGCTCCCCTCCCTGGCAACTCATTGTTTTTCTCCTCCTCTTTTGCACAAACCACAACGCCGAGCACAGGCGCAAGCCACCCACACCGCGCCCCTCCCCGTCCCGTCTTTGGCCGCCGCTCCTCGTTTGCCCCCTCCCATCTCCCGAAATGCCATGCCAGCAGCGTTACGCATGCCCCTCCCCTGTCCACACAACACTACCGCCAAACGAACAGCCTTCCGGGCCACATGCAGGGCACGCCCACCTCCAAACACTGCCAATTCACGGACGCACACACACACACACACACACTTTCTCGACACCTTTCTGTACGGAGGGTGCGTCATCTCGACCGTGACGGCAACTATCGACGATCCATTTCCCCCCACTGGTACAACATGTCCACCAACACCTACATACATCATTCAAGTACACAGACAATAGCATACACACAATGGGAGGGCACACGAACATGGACGGCACGGCACTGTCATACACTCTTCCTCAGAACCATATCAACAAACGTTACGTACATCCGGGAAAGCGAAAGCGAAAGCAAAAGCAAAAGCAAAAGCAAAAGCAAAGGCAAAAGCCCAATGCAGCCGTCAAAGGTAACGTTCACCACGGCAGACACTTGCAGCCGCGCCGCCGTTAAACGCATTTCAGTGCGGCTCCAATACGCCTCCGACGCGGGAACGTTCCGTTGCTCTACGAATGCGTTTCTCCCCTTTTTCCCTTCCTCTCTCTTTTGCCCCCCCTCTGTCCTTTCCTCCTTGCACTCTTGCCTCATTCCTCACGTTCTGCCCAGACATTCGACCGATCAAAGTCAACCTTTCGTTACCGTTCTCAGCGCGACGGTGTACAACAGTATGACGGGTGTGCCCAAGACTTCGGTTCAGTTGCGTGACGCCGGTCTATCGCGCCGATCGACAGTTACTCAGGGGGCGACGGATCGGACCACGTCACCGACACACAAAACACTTTCAAACAAACAAATACATACATACCGGATGGACACAGACAAACACGTGTACAGACATTCGCCAAACAAACGACCGCCGCCGCCGTCGTCGTCGTCTAGCGTCGCGCTTACTGTACTGCACTGGACACGCGTGCATCTTGAATGACGACATCGGTGTGCGTGCGTCGTACGCAATCAGTCAGACACGGCTATCAAAAATCAGAGTCGAATGGTACATCATCGTGCGTGTCGCCGTACACGTACAGTACAATACAACAACAATGCGTCTTAATGGCACGTTCATTTCAACGTCACTCACACACCTCCACGCTGCAGTTGCGTCGCACCATTGTCAAACTCGGCGTACGGCAAAGGGAATAGTGGGCGGCAAAAACAACCAAACAAAAACATTTCACATTTCACCCTCGCCATGTATGATGTGCAAAAAAACAAACCCGCAAACGGCCGTCGTTACGGCGACACAAAAGTCGCCGATCGCACTGTCCCCCCTCGCAGACAGGTAACACACACACACACACCCCAACACCAATGGGTCAAAACCACTCCAACGAGGCGTGCCACCATTCCACGCCACGGCGACCAACCTCGTGGCCGTACCCCGCAACACGCTTTGACGCGCCCACAATCAAAATGCACACATACATCACAGCCGTCCACACAAACAACAACAACAATTCCGCCCTTCCCGCAAAAGGCAAGTTGGTGGCCCTGAAAAGGGCCGTTTTGCCGCTCTCGCAACGGAGGAGCCTTCTCCATCCTTCCATTCCAGAGCCACCTCCTTACTTGGAGCTCGTGTACTTTGTCACCGCCTTCGTGCCCTCGCTCACGGCGTGCTTGGCCAGCTCGCCAGGCAGCAACAGCCGCACAGCGGTCTGGATCTCGCGGGACGTGATGGTCGAGCGCTTGTTGTAGTGCGCCAGGCGAGAAGCCTCGGCCGCAATGCGCTCGAAAATGTCGTTCACGAAGCTGTTCATGATGCTCATCGCCTTCGACGAGATGCCCGTGTCAGGGTGCACCTGCTTCAGCACCTTGTAGATGTAGATGGCATAGCTCTCCTTCCTCTTGCGCTTCTTCTTCTTGTCGCCCTTCGAAATGTTCTTCTGCGCCTTGCCAGCCTTCTTGGCGGCCTTCCCGCTAGTCTTGGGCGGCATCTCGAACGAACGTACGGCAGCAGCAACACCAGTAGCAAGCGCTCCGCTCTAGTCAGCGTCTCCCCACACAGTGGCACCCGCCGCCAGCCGCCGCCGCACCTTTACCAGCTCGCCCTGTTGCGGCCGCCGACCAATGGGGCGCGCGCGCAACCGGCCGCCGCACCCGAGCCCATAAAGCACCCCCACCCCTGCTGCGCCGGCATTCGCCGAGCGGCAGTCGGGCATTGAGCAAGTCTCCGTCAGTCTGTGACGCGAAGCCATAGGCCCCCGCTTGTACGGGTGACTAACCAGGGGTGTTTTCGGATGCGCCTTTATTAAGGCGTAGACGAGCACTCGCAGCAAATTGTTTATGTCCATGACGAGCGAATCTTCGGCTGCGATGGCAAGTTGCAGTGACGCCTTGGGGCCCCAGCAGCACGCTGCTGGCGGCAACGACGCCGTCTCTTTGTTTCCGCCGGCCGCTTTTCCGGTCGGCTCGAGCGCCTCAGCTGCCGCAGAGAATAGCTCTGCTCCCCCGAGCGTTAGGGAAACCACAGGTCAGGGCCTGGTCTCTGGCCAGTGTCCCGCGCCTGCAAACGTGATAGGACCAGTGTCAGCCGCCGGAAACCTAACGGTGTCGGCAACTAAGGCGGCGACTGGTAGCCCCACGGCAGCCATTGACTTTGGTTCCCTTACCTGCGTGCGACATGCAAATGGGCAGTACACGACTAAAAGGAGCTCATCTCTCCCACCTACCAGCGGTAGGATGTCCATGGCCACCCTGATGATCACCACAGGGCAGGCACAAGCGCTGGCAAAGCACCTTACCCCCGCACAAAAAAGGCATCTCCCAGTCAGCATCCTCCCCAAGCCCTTACCTATAGCCCAACCCAAAAAGACCGCTCCCGCCCCTAAACCCTCTCCTCCCGAACAAACCAAGACGCCACACCCATCTGCCCCCTCCAAACGCATCAAAGACGTAGTGAAAAGTGCGAAAAAACACAGAACTACTGTCAGGCGCAAGCCAACAAAGAAAGCAATATCAATCCCACCACCCCCCGCCAAGACACGTACCCCCTCCCCCTCAGGGAGCGGAGACGAGGCAGACCGCCCCCTCGTCATCGACGAGTCCAGAGAGACAACCGACCCTCAAACACCCGGCACCGACGGGGATGGGTTTCAAAAAGCGCGGAAAACCGCCCGCCCACCCACCCCCCAGCAAGCGAGAGGCATTGCCTCTACTAGTAATAAGTTCTTGCCACTGTCCGACGAGGACGAAGCGGTACCCGGGAGCAGTGATGCGCCACAGCACACACACACACCTAGACACCGACTCCCCCCAATTATCGCAGAATTTGACAAAAACTACGAGGAGCTTCACTCCCTCGTCAGCAACTGCCTCGGAGAGAAGCAGTTCACAGCGAAGTCCGCCGGAGGGGACAAAATCAAACTTATGTTCAGAGAGCTGGACGATTACACCGCTGTGAAGGCCCTGCTCTCTGAACACAAAGTCCCCCATTACACCTTCCCCACAGCCAAACAACGTCTAATGAAGCTAGTGCTAAGGGACTTACCCCGCAAAGTGGGCACTGACGCCATCAAGAAGGACCTGCAGAGGCAGGGCTTCGAAGTCAACAGCGTCACCCACATGAAGGAAGTCTACAGTGGCAACAAATGGCCACTGTATCAAGTCAACCTTCCTGACACTCCGCAAAACAGACAGAGACACGTCACACACGTCCTGTCAGTGCCAGTCACAGTCGAACCTCTACGCAGGAAAAGTGGCAATGTGCAGTGCTACAACTGCCAAGGATTAGGGCACGTTGCCAAGCACTGCGACATGCCCACCCGCTGCATGAAATGCGCAGAAGGGCACCCAACCTCCGAGTGCTCCTTACAAAGAGGAGACCCAAAGAGCAAGTGTGCCCTATGTGGTGAATCCGGACACGGCGCCTTCTACCAAGGCTGCCGAGTACAGAAAGAGTACCGCCTACGCGCACAAGGGACCAAAACCCCCGCCACACCAAAAACCAACCGTGGCGCCGGTCCTACAAACTCTAGAGCGCCGGCGAATCCACAACCGCGCCAAACACGTCCAACAACCCGCTCGAGACCGCGAGGTGGCGCAAGCTACGCGAGTGTGGCTGGCACCGACAGGAGCCAACAAACGACTCCTACTATACACTTAGCCCAGCAGCCGATCCCCGCTAACGGAGAAACGTCCAGGGAAGCCTCCCCCCCCCATAGTCCCAAGCCCAGTCTGCGGCCAGTAGCGGCAGCTGAGTGCACATCAAAAGGCCCTCAGCCCAGCACTTCTGAAGAGAGTGCAAATGCCCTACGGCCCTCAGGAGTCGTGGAGCAAACGTTAGGCCTCCTAACGCAACTGCTCCACGAAATCAGGCAACAGAACGCCCAAATTCTTACCGCCATTAATTTGGTGCTCCAAGGGTCGCACAACAATGCGACCACAGCAGAGACATCCTCCCTTCAGTGATGGATAGACGACCCCATATCCAAGGACTCAAAATGTGCGTCTTCAACGCAAACGGCATCGTCGGACAAAACAACGAGTTCCGCGAGTTCCTACGCGATGAAAACATAGACGTATGTATGGTGGCCGAGACACACCTTAAACCGGGTGTAAGGGTGTCGGTACCCAACTACAACTGCTACAGGACCGACCGGCCCACCGCTGGAGGCGGGGTAGCAACATACGTCAAACGCGGAATCCCCCATCATCAGGTCCACCCACCAGCAACTAGGCAAATAGAAACAGCGGCAATAGAGATTGCCACTGTCACAGGGCCCCTCACTGTCGTTGCAGCATATCGCCCTCCCTCCTATACTCTGGAAGAGGACGACATAGCAGCCCTAGGCCAAATAAGAGGAAAACTCTTCATTGGCGGTGACCTAAACGCCAAACATGCAGACTGGCACTCGCGAAACTCAAACAGAGCTGGTCGTCAACTGCAACGACTCGCGCGCACCCACCACTTTCACATATGGGGTCCAGAGGAGCCCTCCCACTTCCCCAGAAACGGGGGAAGGGCGGACGTCCTCGACATAGCGCTCACCAAAAGAATAACGGGATTTGTGACCGCGCAATCGGTTAACCGAATGTCTTCCGATCACAATCCCGTGATTCTCGAGGTCGACATAGGAGACTGGGTACCTCTCCAGCAACAACACGTCTCATACAAGCGCACTAACTGGGAGCAATTCAAAGTTGACGTAACTTCAGCAATTGCCCAGGCCCCGCCTCCAACTGCAGATTCTGCAGAACAGGCGCTTAAAGATCTCACCAGCACGATCCTGCAAGCAGCAAAGGAGGCCACACCACAGCCACCGGACGGCCCTCCCCCTGTTAAGCAACTCCCGCCGCACCTGCTTGCCCAAATTAGAAACAAAAATAGGATCGCCAAAGAGTGGAAGCTCACAAAGAACCCCATAACTAGGAGGCTACTGAACCGCCTACAAAGAGAGCTCAAGGTCGCACTCACTGAGCACCGCAACCAGCAATGGTCGGCGCGACTTTCGGCCCTCCGCGTGGACGACAATAGCCTCTGGCAGGCGACCAAACAGATCACCAAAAGACGCGCCAGACTGCCACCTCTGCACGGCGAGCGCGGACTTGTCTTTAGCACCGCAGATAAGGCAAATGCCCTGGCAGATGCCTTTGAAAAACAGTTCCGCCCCGCAGAGGCGCAGGACAGGGACCATGAAGCCGTCGTTCGACGTCAGCTCGCCACATTCCTTGCGGCGGACGACGCCGACGACGACGAAGAAAACACACCGCTCTTCACACCCGACGACGTGAACCGAGTAATCAGGTCGCTACCTAACAAAAGAGCCCCAGGCCACGACCAGCTCAACAACGTAGTAGTGAAACACCTCCCACCCCCTGCCGTAGCCCACATCGCAAATATCTTTAATGAGATCACGCGTTCCCGCAAGTTTCCAAGGTGCTGGAAACACGCAGAAGTCGTTGCGATCGCGAAACCCGGTAAAGACCCGGTTATCCCGCAGAACCACCGACCAATCAGCCTTTTGCCAACCCTTAGCAAAATTTACGAACGCCTGCTACTCATCCCCATTCTCGACCACGTCAGCACACAACAAATCCTGCCGGACTTTCAGTTCGGTTTCCGGCAGGAACACTCCGCGCCCCAGCAACTAATGAGGGTCGTCGAAGCAGCTACCGAAAGCTTCAATCGTAAAAGTTACTGCGGGGTAGTGCTACTTGACGTAGCCGCTGCCTTTGACTCTGTCTGGCACACCGGGCTTCTCTACAAGCTATACTCCCAAGGCTTCCCAGGTCCGATAGTGAAGCTACTCGAGAGCTATCTCTCCAAAAGGACCTTCTCCGTTAGGATCGAGTCGTCGCTCTCCACAAAGCGGCGCATCAGGGCAGGTGTGCCCCAGGGGTCGGTACTGGGCCCGGTTCTGTACAACCTGTACACTGCCGACCTCCCGACCGTACCGCTGGTGCACACTGCTCAGTATGCCGACGACACAGCGTTCTTCACGCGTAACCCGAACAGAGACAGGGTTACGCGAAGATTGCAAACAGCGCTGGACGAGACCGGCCGCTGGGCTAAAAAGTGGCGCATCACCCTCAACGAACAGAAAACCCAAGCCATCATGATCACCCGCAAACTGGGCAAGCGGGCTCCCGCCCGTCGGCCGCTACTGCTCAAGCTGAACGGCCAAGAGCTTCCATGGCGACGTACCGCCAGGTATCTTGGAGTCACTCTCGACACCAGGCTCACCTGGAGGGCTCACATCGGGGACTTGCGCCGGAAAGCTAGTGGTAGGATGCAAATGTTGTATCCTATCCTTAACACCCACAGCACCCTAGCGGCTGACATAGGAGTTAGAACGTACTGTTCCTTAATAAGACCAATAATGGAGTATGCTTGCCCAGTCTGGGGATACGCGGCGGATTGGCACCTCCGCAAACTTCAGGCAGTGCAAAACCGTGCACTTAAAAGGGCATTACACCTTCCCTTCCGCTTCCCCACTGCTGACCTGCACGAAGCAGCGGGAATTCCAACGCTCCATGAGCGATTCAAAGAACTGGCCGAAAGCTTCTACGAGAACTCGGCCAGATCAGACAATAGACTTATAAAAAACCTGGGACTGTATGACACATCACTGGACAGACACAGACGACCTAAATTCATGATTACAAATTAAAACAGCCGAAAAGGCAGCACAGAAACACTAAACACACTGCACCATAAAATGACGTACCAAAAAACATCGACCATTTACCCACTCAACATAGAGGAGGAAATGTCCAGAAGGACAACACCCTCCATTACATACGCTCTCCTCGAAAGTGAGGAAGCTCAAATGCAGTAACGGCTGCTGCGCCGGCACGCACTCCGCTGCTCGACTCGCTGCCGCTCGCACCGGTCGTTTTCGTTTCCGTTTCGTGTGCACCGTCGCTAGCCCAATCGCCATGTCCGGACGCGGAAAGGGAGGCAAAGTCAAGGGCAAGTCAAAGTCCCGCTCAAGCAGGGCTGGGCTCCAGTTCCCGGTCGGCAGAATCCACCGCCTCCTGCGCAAGGGAAACTACGCAGAGCGCGTCGGCGCCGGGGCGCCCGTCTACCTCGCCGCCGTCATGGAGTACCTCGCGGCTGAGGTGCTCGAGCTGGCCGGAAACGCGGCCCGCGACAACAAGAAGACGCGCATCATCCCGCGCCACCTGCAGCTTGCCATCCGCAACGACGAGGAGCTCAACAAGCTCCTGTCGGGCGTCACCATCGCACAGGGTGGTGTCCTGCCCAACATCCAGGCCGTCCTGCTGCCAAAGAAGACCGAGAAGAAGGCCTAAAGGAGGCCAGGCAATCGCAGCGCCGCGTGCTCCCCTGCACGCAACGCGCTTTGCCGGCTCGGCTCGGCCCACAACAATCGGCCCTTTTCAGGGCCACCACACAAACCTACGTCCAAAGCAAAATTTCAGTCGTCCTCGCCGCACCTTGTTTTGTTTTTAACTTTGCACTTTCACAGCACAGCCGCCGCCGGCGCACGTCCGCCATCTTGTCGTCCACACAGCCCGTGTGGCCCAACACACACACACACACACATTTTGCACGGTCGCAGTCGCCTTCCAAACGACAACGGCAGCAATAATGACCATTGTTAAAGGGAGCCGTGTCGACACACCGCCCTCCACTCCCGCGCGCCGCAACGGCCGTCGACACGAACGAAACAGCTGATCCGGCCGCCTATGCCCACACGCCTAACACACAGAGCCAAACCACGCAAGCAAATAATCACCGCCTCTCGCACAACAACACACAGCCCGCCATCTCCATCGCGATCGATACAAAGACACACAATAACAAACACAAACGAAGCAGCTCCACTCTCACACACACACAGCCAGCCAGCCACATGACACGTTTCCTTTCCTTCTCCCCTCCCAGCCACATCACGTCGCTCAAACGGAAAGAAACAAACAACACAGCGCACACACGCAGCAACAACAACACAGACTCTTTCGCACTTTTCAACTTCCGAACAGTGTGGTGGCCCTGAAAAGGGCCGTTTTCTAGTCTCTCCCACCCACAAGCACGGCCGCGGGAAGGCCAGCGCCCGCTGCGACGCAGCCTAACCGCCGAAACCGTACAGGGTGCGCCCCTGCCTCTTCAGGGCGTACACCACGTCCATGGCCGTCACAGTCTTGCGCTTGGCGTGCTCAGTGTACGTCACCGCGTCGCGGATCACGTTCTCCAGGAACACCTTCAGCACCCCGCGGGTCTCCTCGTAGATCAGACCAGAGATGCGCTTCACGCCGCCCCTGCGAGCCAGGCGGCGGATGGCGGGCTTCGTGATGCCCTGGATGTTGTCGCGCAACACCTTGCGGTGCCGCTTGGCGCCACCCTTGCCGAGCCCCTTTCCTCCCTTGCCGCGGCCTGTCATCCTTCCTTCCTCGGGCAAAGCAAAACGTGCACAAACAGCAGCTGCAGCGGCTGGCGAGTCGGCTACGGTCTGCGCCCAGCGCGCCCGCCGCCCCCCTATATAGACTCTGGCCCGCCCTCCCCCCACCACGCGCAACCGAGGGCATATAAGCGCAGCACGGAGGCGCGCGGGCCCGTTGTCTAGGCAGCACCGGACGCCGCGCCGCACCTAACCTCCACGCACGCCGCTCCGCTACCGCTACCGCTATGGCCCGCACAAAGCAAACGGCCCGCAAGTCCACCGGCGGAAAGGCGCCGCGCAAACAGCTCGCCACCAAGGCGGCGAGGAAGAGCGCGCCCGCCACCGGAGGCGTCAAGAAGCCCCACCGCTACAGGCCGGGCACCGTCGCCCTGCGAGAAATCAGGCGCTACCAGAAGAGCACAGAGCTGCTCATCCGCAAGCTGCCATTCCAGCGCCTAGTGCGCGAGATCGCCCAGGACTTCAAGACCGACCTGCGCTTCCAGAGCTCCGCAGTCATGGCCCTGCAGGAGGCCAGCGAGGCCTACCTCGTCGGCCTCTTCGAAGACACCAACCTGTGCGCAATCCACGCCAAGCGCGTCACCATCATGCCCAAGGACATCCAGCTCGCGCGCCGCATCCGCGGCGAGCGCGCCTAAACCGCGCCGCGGCACCGCACCGCACCGCACCGCACAAACAAAAACGGCCCTTTTCAGGGCCACTAACATCTCTCCGTCGCGAGCAAACTTTGTCGGTCGCCTGCCTCTCGCCCCGCAACCCAAAAACAAAAACCACCACTTCCCGTCCGTCCGCCACACCCGCTCACTCTGCCTGCCTGCTAGCAGCGCGCAACAATCACACATCATCCCTCCCCGGCGCTCAAAGCGCACAATACCCAACGGCCGACGTCACACCGCACGGGTGGCTGGCCGGCCGCCGCTTTCGTTTCGAAAACAAAAAAAACCCGCACTCCAACTCCGACGGCCAACGGCCAGGCAGGCGCGCTCGCTCGCTCTACACGCCACCGAAATCCCCCGCCGACTCCTTCCACATCTCAACGTGCCCCCCGTTGCAAAACATAACACACACACACAAAGAAACAAAACAAAGACCAGACACGACTCGACAAGACAGACATCCGAGAAGAACGAACGCAGGCAAGCCAACCAACGTATTCAAACAAAACAACGTGACAGAAAACCACAACCGTCGGCCGCCGCCACAAACACGGCGACAATCAACCACGACAACAACAACAACAACAACAACACCGCTTACCGCTACCGCCGCCCACACCCGCCACCGACCCCCGCAATCCAACCACCACGGCACGCAAACAGCATCCCCACGGGCATACAGAAACGCCAGACAGACAGACACCCACACCAGACGCTACACGACAATCAAAACCTTCCCCGACGTGCTTTGATGGCCCTGAGAAGGGCCGTTTTGGGCCGCGCGTCTCTTGCGCGCCACTAGACGACGACGGGGGGTGGGGACGACGGAGTCAAGCGCCAAACCCTTCCTTTCTCCCATCTCTTTCTCCTCTACTCTACTTCTTCTTCTTGGGCGAAGCCTTCGCCTTAGACGGCGTCGTCGCCTTCTTCGGGCGCGGCGCCTTCGGCTTCTTCGTCGGAACCTTGGCGGCCTTCTTCGCCTTCGACGGCGACTTGGCCTTGGCCGGCTTGGCCGCAGCCGCCTTCTTCGCACCCGCGGGAGCGGCCGACGCCGCAGACGCCTTCTTGGCGGCGCCCGCCTTCCGACCGGTCGCCGCCTTCACGCCACCAGCCTTCTTTGCGCCGGCCGCACGGGCGCCCTTCTTCTCCTTGCTGGCCGGAGCGGCGCGCTTCTTCTTGGCACCGCCAGCACGAGCCTTGCCGCCCTCGGCCGCCCCCCCGCCGCCGGCGCCGGCAAGCTTGAACGAGCCGGACGCGCCCTTCCCCTTCGTCTGCACCAGCTCGCCCGCCACGACGGCCGACTTGAGGTACTTCTTGATAAACGGCGCCAGCTTCTCCGCGTCCAGCTTGTAGTGCGCGGCTATGTACTTCTTGATCGCCTGCAGCGACGACCCGCCGCGCTCCTTCAGACTCTTGATGGCGGCCGTCACCATCTCAGAGGTGCGCGGGTGCGCAGGCTTGGCGCGCGGCTTCTTCGCAGACGACGCAGACTTGGCCTTCTTCGTAGTGCCGGTGGCGGCGGGTGCCGCAGCAGTCTCGTTCGTAGCCGCCTGATCTGCCATTTCGACGACGCGCGTAACACACAGCGAGAGCGAGAGCGAGCGGGACGGCAGGCAGGCACGCAAGCACAGCACAGCAGCAGAGCAGAGAATCACAAGGCCCAGCCAGTGTCGCGGGCGGGCGCGGACGGCCGAGAGAGCGGCCGCCACTCTGCGCGCCGCCGCGCCGCGCCTCCCGCGCTTGCTACCGCCCAACGTCCGACAGCCTGTGCGGAGCAGCCCCAAACCTGCGCCACAACCGCCCGCGCCTTTCAAACCACCGAGGATGGGGCTACACACAGCCACACCACAGTCGCCAACCAGTCGCCACGGCAGCGCCGCAAACCACGGCCAAACTGCAGCTACCGCGCGCTACAGCCTGGGTCGGCCCGCCGAGAATCGCCGCCCCCGCCCAAATGCCGCCCCCACAGCCCCAGCCGACGACCCGCCACAATGGCCAAACCTTCGGCAAAACTCCCACACCGTCGCCGCGGCAGCCCGGCCAGCGCGGCCGGCGCCACAGCCACACAAGCCGAGGCGTGCGGCGATGACGGCCGTGCAAACGCGCCTCCGCCGCCCCATCGCCTTCCGTCGCCCTCCCGCCGTTTCCCGATCGGCCCGCAGCCGTCGGGCCACATCGCGCGCCGTCCTCCTCCTCTCGCCCGCCAACATTCACAGCCGTTTCTTCAACAATTGCCCGCCGCAAACGGACGCCGCCTGCGCAACAGGCGCCGCCGCCCCTCGCCGCTTCCGACCCAACCCCTCGACCGAGGCAAACCGCAATCCGAATCTACAGACCAACCCAATCTGCCGTCAGCACACACGACAGCCGACCTTACACGTTACGCGTTACACATTACGTTTACACGTCTAGGTTAGGTTAGGTTAGGTTAGGTTAGGTGGACGTGGGTTAGGTTAAGGGGACTTGGGTTAGGTTAAGCGTCAAACTTAGGTTAAGCATTCAAACACGTCAGGCGTCACAGGCTAGGTTAGGTTAGGTTACACGTTAGGTTAAGGGGTCAGTGCTAGGTTAAGAAGCGTCAAACGTAGGTTAAAAAAAAAAAAAAAAAAGCGTTCAAACGTGAGGCGTGAGCCGGACAGCTTACCTTACGTAGACGTTAGGGGCTCACAGGCTGAGCTCACCTCGCCACACCACGGGTTAGGTTCGGTTCGCTCGGCTCAGCGTAAAGCGCCGAGGTCAGGGTTACGTTCGTTCACCTTCGGGCGCCACACTTTCGGTTGAAAGGTCGCGACGGGACGACGTCGGCAGGCACGCCGCAAACGAACAAAAACGTACAGACGACGTCGAAAACCGCCGACAGACGGGGGAGCAGCACGACCACGACCAGATACCGAGCGCGAACCAGACACACGCGAACCACCCCCACCGGCCAAAGGGCACCACACAACAACCCAGAGCACCACGTGTCGACACCAGAGCAACCCGCCGCTCACGCGACATGGCTGGCACCGAAGGGCAACCGCCCGCAACTGCGCTTTCCGCGCCGGCCCGGATGCACGTCGTGCTACAACAACACCACTACCGTACACAGCCGCTGTTCACAACATCACTATCATGCGCGCCCGCGGCTCGCCGCCGTCGCAGCCGCAGCCCCAACGCCAGCACTTTTGCACCACCATTCACACGCACCGCAACACAGCTCGCCGACACAGCCGAACAAAACAAACACCACACAACAACAGCAACAACGCCGCCGCCTCTACTTGTGCCGGCGACCCACCCCGCCGATGGCGCACCTTTCGCCAGCCGGCAATCGACACACACGCACCCACCCACCCACCCACCCGGGGCCCAGTGCAAAACACAAAAAAAACACACAAAAACAAAACAACACAAACGACACGGGAAGCGCACACCGCCACTTCGCGCGCACGCCACCAACCAGTCGTCGTCTCAAAATAACAAACACAAACAAAATAAACTAACAACTAGGGCAACACAAAACAAAAACGCCTCGCACGAACCGCCCACAAAAAGGACAAGCACACGCACAGCCTCTGCTGACGACCACGACGCAGCGGCACGCTGCTCCTGTCCCGCGCCCCGCGCCCCACTCGATTCACAACTCACGCGACACCGTCAACGACGGGCTCGCTTCCCGCAACCTACCACCTTTCCGCCACGACGCACAGCCCCAGCCCCACCCGACGACGCCCGTGGCAACGACTGCACTTCCACCACCGCCTCCCCCTTCCCCCCCAAAACACACACACACACACACAGCCAGCCAAAAACGCACTCGCGACCCACACATGCACGTGCATCGGCACACGCCAACCAGTCAACGTCGACAACCACACGCAAGGCTCGAAACGAAACCGGCGTCCTTCCACGTTGCCATCAAGCTACGCGACACAAGACACAAGGAACCAACACAACAGCCGGCCCCACTAATTCCCACTCTCACGCCGCAAAAAGCACACCGAAACCGCCAAACGCACGCACATTCCCCTTCGCACTGACACCGACCGGCTCGCTACCACACACCTCTCGGCAGCCGTTTCACGCCAATTCGCCACACCGCCCACACAGTCGACAAGCGCCCGCCCTGTACGGCACACGCAACGACGCAGCGCAGCAAAGGGCGCCCGCAACACATACCTCTCCTCCCTCTCTCTCTCCGCCGCCCGACGCGCCAA